>NW_026585504.1:27530303-27579371 GCF_907164565.1 Psammomys obesus | reverse complement strand
TTCTTCTTCTTCTTCTTCTTCTTCTTCTTCTTCTTCTTCTTCTTCTTCTTCTTCTTCTTCTCCTTCTTCTTCTTCTTTGTTTGTTTAGGCGGTGAATTACATTGATAGATTTCCATATATTGAACTACCCCTGCAAGCCTGGGATGAAGCCTACTTGATCATATTGGATGATATCTTTTATGTGTTCTTGGATTTCGTTTGGGAGCATTTTATTGAGTATTTGTGCGTCAATGTTCATAGGGGAAATTGGTCTGAAATTCTCTTTGTTTTTTGGGTCTTTGTGAGGCTTAGGTATCAAGGTGACAGTGGCTTCATAGAATGAATTTGGTAATGTTCCTTCTGTTTCTATTTTGTGGAATAGTTTGAAGAGTATTGGTGTCAACCCTGATCCACTGCTGATAGGAGTGAAAATGTGTGCAACCACTTTGGAAATCAATCTGGTCCTTTTTCAGAAAATTGAAATAGCACCACTCAAGATCCAGCTGTAGCACTCCTTGGCATATACCTAAAAGATGCTCCAGCATTCAACAAGGACATTTTCTCAATTATGTTCCATAGCAACTTTATTTGTAATAGGCAGAATCTGGAAACAACCTAAATGTCCCTCAATGGAGGAATGGATACAGAAATTGTGGTACATTTACCCAACTGCATACTACTCAGCTATTAAAAACAAGGAAGTCATGAAATTTGCAAGTAAATGAATGGAACTAGAAAAGAACATCCTGAGTGAGGTACCCAGAAGCAGAAAGATGCACATGGTATAGTCACTTATAAGTGGATTTTAGCCATATAACATAGGATAAACATACTAAAATCTATATCGCTAAAGAAGCTAAATAAAAAGGAGGGCCCTAGGGAGGATGCTTAACTCTCATTAAGAATGGCAAACAGGATAGAGACCAGAAACAGTGGAAGAGAGGAAACAGGATGGGAGCCTACTATAGAAGGTCCTCTGAAAGGCTCCACCAAACAGGGGATTGAAGCAGATGCTGAGACTCACAACCAGACTTTGGGCAGTGTGCAGGAAGTCTTATGGAAGAAGGGGCAGGGATAGAAGGACACAGAGGGGACAGGAGCTTCCCCAGAGGCTAACAAAACTAATATAGATGAACCGAGGTGGTCCTGCAGAGACTGATATCCCAACCAACACCCATGCAAGGAGAGGACCTAGACCCCCTGCTCAGATGTAGCCAATAGGCAGCTCAGTCTCCATGTGGCCTCCCCAATAAGGGGAGCAGGAACTTCCTCTGTCATGAACTCAGCTGACTGCTCTTTGATCACTTTCCCCCGGTGATGTGGTCTTGCCAGACCACAGAGGAAGAGGATCCAGGCAGTTCTGTAGAGACTTAATTATCTAGGATCAGATGGTAGGGGCAGAGGACTCCCCCTTTCAGTGTACTAGGAGAAGGAGATGGGGGAAAGAAGGAAGGATGGTGGGACTGGGAGGAGTTGAGGTAGGGGGATACAATCAGGATATACTATGAATAAATTGTAAAAAAAAAAAAAAAAAGCTTAAAAATGCCACACCAGAAAAAAAAATTCCTAAAAACTACCTAAAAAGAAGAAGAAGAAAAAGAAAAAGAAGAGGAAAGGGAGAAAAAGAAAGAAAGAAAGAAAGAAAAAAAGAAAGAAAGAAAGAAAGAAAGAAAGATCACCAGGTATAGAACTTCTCTCAGACCTCCAGGACTCTGAACAAAAAGAAACCTCCTTTCAAACTCATCCAGCTTGTGCTATTGTTTCATTAGAACTTATAATCATACAATGAAAGGAAAAAGATCAGAATGACATGGGAATAGTAACAAGAAAATGTATACATGTGTGAGGTATGGATGGCAATAAGTAAGTGGTAAGCGTAATGCATAACAACGAGGAACATGTAATTTTCTTGGACGTGATCAGAATTTGTGACTATATAATTTTCTAAGTCCCTGAGGCAAAGCAAGTAAATCCTAAGGAACTGAAATATTTGTGAGAAAATGAACCTTAGCAACAACTGCTGGAGCAAGCCCTAAATCAGATGCACCTCAGCTCTCCCTTCTTGACTAACACCAAGGCATTCAGATAAGCTACACAAAATCTCACCCAGAGAAGATCTTGAGAAGTGGAAAGGTACTAAAGGAGTGTTGTTATAAGTCACCAAGTAATAAAGAGTCAAAATACTGAACATTTCCACCAGTGGGAGGGGTCCATCAGTGATCTGAACTCCACGGCTTAAAGATGTAAAGACTTTTCTATTTCAGACGTCAGACCTTGGGTTGTTCCTGTTCTTTCTTTCTTTAATATGCACTTCTACATCATCTTTTTTTTTTGGACTCAGGAAAAATGAATATTATAGTGTGTACACAGAAAAAGAGATTCAGTACAGGCTAAAGCAAGTCTTCTGTGCATGATGTCCCACTTACTCATTTTATCCAAGGAATCTGGTGTCTGCACTTCATTTAATATATAAAAGGGCAAACAGGGTAGGATAGACATCGGAAGTAGGAGAAGACAAGAAACAGGACAAGAGCCTTCCACAGAGGACCTCTTAAAGACTGTACTCACCAGGGTATCTAAGGAGATACTGAGAATCAACCAAACTTTGTGTGGAGTGCCGGAATCATTATGGAAGAAGAGTGAGATAGAAAGACCTGACAGGGACAGGAACAACAGGGAAAACAACAGAGCCAAAATACCTGGGCTTAGGGAAGCCTGCAGAGACCAATACTCCAACTAAAGACCATGCATGAAGAGGACCTAGACCCCCTCTTCAGAGGAAGCCCATTGGCTACTCAGTCTCCAAATGGGTTCCATAGTAAGGGGTACAGGGCCTGTCTCTGACATGAACTCAGTGGCCTGCTCTTTGATCACCTCCCCATGGGGGTTGCAGCCTTGCCAGCCCACAGAGGAAGATGATGCAGCCAGCCTTGATGAGACCTGATAAGCTACGGTCAGATTGAAGGGGAAGAGGCCTATCAGGGGACTAGGGGAAGGGCGTAGGGGGAGAGGAGGGATGATGGGGTGAGACAGGGAGGAGACAAGGGAGGGGTAGGGGGCAGGGATACAAAGTGAATACATTGTAAAAAATAAATATATAAATAAAATAAAATTAAAATATTCTCAAGTGGCTATTTTTAAAATATTTTATTTATCTCTTTCTAGAGTTTATAAAAGCATAAATCGTTTGGTCAAGGACTGTAGAGATTGAGAAAAATTTTGAAGTCAGATCCCCCTGCCCCCCAATCCTTAAAGCAGATTTTTTCTTTTCTTTTTTTTTTTAATTTTATTTTTTTCTTATCAGTTACATTTTATTAACTCTGTATCCCAGCCGTGTCCCGATCCCTCATTCCCTCCCAGTCCCTCCCTCCCTCATCTCCACTGTGTCCCTTTCCAAGTCCATTGATGGGGGGGACCTCCTCCCCATTCATCTGATCCTGTTTTATCAGGTATCTTCAGGACTGGCTGCAAAGCCCTCCTCTGTGGCCTAACAGGACTGCTCCTCCCTTGGGGGGTGGGGAGGCCAAAGAGCCAGTCATTGAGTTCCTGTTAGAAATAGTCCTTGTTCCCCTCACTATGGGAAACCAATTGGTTACTGAGCTACCACAGGCTATATCTGAGCAGAGGTTCTAGGTTATATCCATACATGGTCCTTGGTTGCATGTCAGTCTCAGAAAAGACCCTGTGCCCAGATATATTTGGTCCTTGTGGAGCTCCTATCCTTTCCTCATCAGACTAACTCCCCTTCTTTCTTATGATTCCCTGTACTCTGCCAAAGGTTTGGTCATGAGTCTTTGCTTTGAAAATACTGCTAGTTAGAGTCTTTCAAATCTGCTCAGTAGACTCCTGTCATACGTTCAATGCACATCCCATCTGCCTTTCTAAACGAGGATTGATCATCTTACCCCATGTCCTCTCTCTTGATTATCTTTTTTAAGTGTACAGATTTCATTATGTTTATCATATCTTATAGGTCTATATAAGTGAGTATATACCGTGTTTGTCTTTCTCCTTCTGGGATATTTCACTCAGGATGATCTTTTCTAGATCCCACCATTTGCCTGCAAATTAAAGTTAGCCACACTGAAGCTAACTGCCCCCAGGTTGTAGTTCCTGGGGCAATAAAGAATGTAGTGAACATTCATATCTAAATTGGCCACTGGCACACACTGTTGGGACTCAGCAGTGACTGCCAGTCAGGACTATATATGCGGCAGTGGTGCTCACGGAGACCCTTGAGAAGGGGGAAATGGGACATGAGCGCCAAGTCTCAGGTGAAATTTGCTGGTTAAGATCATGGTAAGAGGCCCTCTGTGGCAGGTTCCTAACTTGTTTCCTGTTTTCTTCTTCCTCTGATGTCTATCCTCTTTGCCTTTCGGGATGGGGATTAAGCATTTTAGTCAGAGTCCTCTCTCTTGATTAGTTTCTTTACATGTAGAGATTTTAGTAGGTTTATCCTATGTTATATGTCTATATGAGTGAGTATATACCATGTGTGTCTTTCTGCTTCTGGGAAAGCTCACTCAGGATGATCCTTTCCAGGTCCCACCATTTACTTGCCCTGCAGACTATCAAAGCAGATGCTGAGACTTATGGCCAACTGTTAGGCAAAGTGCATGGAATCTTATGAAAGAAGTGGGAAATAGTAATATCTGGAGAGGACAGGAACTCCACAAGAAGAGCATCAGAACCAAAAAATTTGAGCACAGGGGTCTTTCCAGAGACTCATATTCCAACCAAGTACCATGCATGGAGATAACCTAGAACTCCTGCACAGATGTAGCCCATGGCAGTTTAGTGTCCAAATGGGCTCCATAGTAATGGAAACAGGGACTGTTCTGACATAAACTGATTGGCCTGCTCTTTGATCACCTCCCCCTGAGGGGGGAGCAGCCTTACCAGGCCACAGAAGATGACAATGCAGCCACTCCTGATGAGATCTGATAGACTAAGATCAGAAGGAAGGAGAAGGGGATCTCCCCTATCAGTGGACTTGGGGAAGAGCATGCATGAAGAAGGGGGAGGGAAGGAGGGATTAGGAGGGGAGGAAGGTGGGGTGTATGGGGGGGGATAAAAGGGAATAAAGTGTAATTAATAAAAATTTAAAAAAAAGATCAGGGTAAGAAAACAAAACAAAACAACAACAACAAAGGCAAGCGTGCTCCAGATGAGAGGAGTATAGATGTCAACAAACCAAAGCAAAGCAACACAAAATAAAGCAACTCTTCAAGGGGCCACCAAGAGTCTGGACTAGCAAACTGGAGGAAGAGACAAAGCTTTCACTTTGGGATACGGCTCAGCAGTTGAGAGGACTTGCTGCCTTTGCACAGGGCCACGGTTAAGGTCCAGCCTCCACACAGTAGCTCACAACCTTCTGTAACTTCGGTTTCAGGGGATCCCATCCACTTTTCTGGTTTCGGTGCTTACTGCACACACTTGGTACACACAATGCCGTGTGTCATAACACCCATAGAACAACAACGAATGCATATTTCTGAATTGAAGGTCGATCTCTTGTACGATACATTCTTACTACAGTTTCCTCTTCCCCCCACTCTTCCCAAATCTCCCCCACCTCGTCTCTCCCCCAGATCCACTCCCCCTCCACTTCCTCTTCAGAAAAAAGCAGGACTCCAAGAGACAACGACCAAAGAAAACAAAGCAGAATACAATAAGACAAGGTCAAAGCCCTCTTAGAGAAGCTGGACAAGGCAACTCTTGAGAATAAATATTTTTAAAAGTTGAAAGATGAATCATGGAATCATGATGGCATGTGTAAGTCCTGTCCTTGAATAGATATGTATTTTTTAAACTGTTGCCATTTTTTCTATAACTTCTTCAGCCTTTGATAATGGTCATGGTCCAGCAGTTACACAGCAGGCAGCTTCTAGACTATTAGCCTTGCACTGTGACCCAATTGTGCTGAGATTTCCAGCTTTGTGGACTGAATGGCTACTTGCTCTTGCTATTAATCCAGCCAGGCTGCTGTGATATTACCCAGGCCCTGATGGCGTGAACCAGGATAATAAATTCCCTTAAGTTACATCTATCTGTATTCTTTTGGCCTCTTTCCCTTCAGAGAGCCACAAGTGGTATAGTGGGTTGTATAAACTCACTTGCTTATTTGTAGCAGAAAGGGTGATGGTGGGCAGGAATTTTGGCAGAAAAGAAGTACTATAAAATAAATGGTGAATGCTTATAAATTCAATGCTTGTGATGGGCTGGACAAGATGGAGGCATAAAACAAACAAACACACAAAAAAAGAAAAACAAAAATACTTCTGACCAGCTAAACATCTGAGGACAGTCTTATTTAAAACTGCAACTTTTGCAACAAGGGAAAAAGAGAGAACTCTGATAATGGAAAAGTAAAACACTTTTTTGTTGTTGTTGTTGAAATGTGTTAGTGGCTTATACCGAAGGAGTTAAGAGGACAGCTAATCAATGTGACAGTCCATCTGTTGTATCTTGTAGTAGTTAGGTTCCTACCCTTAAAAACACTGCACAGGAAGTGTGCTTTTAGTTAATGTCATCTCGTTGTTTCTAAGAAATGGGCTGAGGAAAGCACTTGCCTACCATTAGGGCATTTAAGTATAATGTGAAAGATTTCTAACTCACAGGATAGATGCAAGGGAATGAACTAGAAGCTCTAGTAGTATAGCTGAATTTTGAAAAATTATAATAGAACTTGAAGTGGACAAAAAATATCAGTAAGTGCTTGAAGTAGGAAAAAAATGTGTGTTTTGTCTTCTTATCTGTATTAAGGGGTTCTGTGTTTTGTTTTGTTTTTGCTGTCTGTGAGCTGGTTTTGCTTATCTGTTTATATATTTTTGTTCAGATTCATTTTTAGGTTTACTTGTTTTGTCTCTTGGGTATGACTGTTTTGTTTACATGTATGTGTACCTCCTGTGTGCCAGGTATCCATGGAGATGAGAAGTGGGTTTGGTATTCCCTGGAACTTGAGTTATAAGTTGTTGTGAGCCACCACGTGAACAGGGTGTATTGAACTCTGACCCTCTGCAAAAACCAACAAGTGATTGTAACCATTGAGCTATTTCTCTGTATCATGCTTACATAGTTTTTAATTTGAGAATTTCATACATGAGTATACTATAGTTACATCACTTCCATATTCCCTTCCCTCTCCAACAACTCCTTTTCAAATTTGTGATCTCTTCTTTTATTTTATTTTTGTTTTACATGTAATGTTTAGTACAGTGTAAGCTGTAGTTAACTGATCACAACGGAGAGTAATCTTTTTCAGTCAAGCTTTGTCTGGTATAGAAGAATCACTTCATTATCTTTCCCCACTCAACTTGTGTAGTAATTCAGTTTTATGTACTTAAAAATGCTTTCTGTCTATTCATAAGTCAACTTAAGCATTTCTAGTCTGTAGTTCTGTGGAAATTAGAGTGATTGGAACATCCTGTGGCTTGGTTATTAATGAATGAATTATGGCAACCGACATGTTTACGTCATATTAACATGGTTCTTGGTGTTACCCCTTAAAATTGTCCTTCATTCCATGTAAGAGACAGAAGTGTCAAAACGAAAAGGTAAAAAAGACCTCATCATTGTGACGCCGTGCTAAATATGGAGGTTACAAGATGGGAAAGAGATAAGGATGCTGCCAAATTTTGCACCAACCTATCCAAATGGCTGGGTTATCATATGCAGACAGAGGGGAAGCAGAATAAAGACATACTTGAGTGTTCTCGAGCAACAAAAGGCATTGATTTTTTTTCCAAATATTATTTCAAAAGGAGAATGTGTTGCCTGACTAAAAATTGCACACATTTAATATCCACATGTTACAATGTAAAATATGCACATATGCATATACACATACTATAGAACACACTGTCTTATCCATTATCTCATGAAGTTACCCAGCTTTCGCTCCCACCTATGGCACGAGCAACTCTCACCTCCTCATCAAGGCAATCAATTCCCAAAAGAATGACCTGTGACACTGCCACACAATGACTAGCTGTAGTTCTGAGTCAAGATTAGGGTATTTTTTACTTGGTTTTCCTCCATATCTGTTGCTTGGAATTTGGAAAGGGAGGCCAGAGCTTTTGGAGGAGTCAAACCTGGGAATTGTCTGCATAGAGGTAACCCATAGAGAGGATGCATCACCGTGGGAAAAAAATGAACAATGGCTCTGAGGGAACAGCTCTAAGAACCAACCACAGTTAGGAATAGGATGGAAAGTTAAGGAAGCAGCGCTTCATAAAGGGTGAATGTTTATTAGTTTTTCTTTTGTAGGAGTAGGAAACTTCTTAGCGTCTCCTCTATTTCTCTAAGGATTTTCAGTCATAAGTGTATGTGTGTATGTGTGTTTGTGTGTGTGTGTGTGTGTGTGTGTGTGTGTGTGTTTGTTCATGCCTGTGCACATCTCTGTGTGGGTACAGATGAAGGTCAGTATCAGTTTTAGTTGGGATTCTTCAGTCTTCATCCACACTGATATCTGAAAGAGGGTTTCTCATTGGCTTAGAGATCTCCAAGTAGGTCCCTCATTCCCGGGTACCTGCCTATTTCCACCTGTGTTCCACTAGACCTGAATGTTTTTATATGGGCTCTGGGGATTGGACTCAGGCCCCCATGTGTGGAAAGTGCTTTGCTGACTTTGCTATCTCCCAGAACCACAAACTGAATTTTACCTTATTCCTCCACACATATACTCCCTGGCCTCCAGCTTCTCAGGGTTTGTTTAGGTCTGTGACTGTGAAATCTACTGGAATGCTACACCAAGATGTCATTCCCATAGCCGTTTTTAGATGTGCAACTAAGCGTGAGTGTGCTCAGTTCTCTGATTGTAATTTTTACTCATATGTCAAAAATGGTAATTGTGCATTTTCTATACAGTAATTATGAGAAATAAGTGAGATTATGTGAGGCAATGCCTAGCACAGCACTTGGCATATAGTAAATGTTCCTTGACTCTAAGAATGAATTGGCAAATAGGCTATTCTACAGTGGCATGATTCATTTGTAACTTTTGCCTACAGCTGAAAGATGTATGATTATACTACACTTATTAAAGAAGAGCTATTTCTCACTACACTAAGTCATACGATTTTATTCCCAGTACTTTCTTATTCTTCAGGACTTCCTTGTCTTGGCCTCAGTATGCAATGGGGAACATTTTTATTTTTTGTTTATGCCTCGTTTCTTGATAGACTGCTATGAGCTGATAAACACCGACCACAAAAAAATCAGGAAAGATGGAATTGTAAAACTAGAATTCAATCAAATACCAAATTTCTGTTCGGTGAGAATGTTTACTTATTTTCTCCAAGGAAAATTTTCTGTTGCTGAGAATAGCTAGGTGGCTTGCTATAAGGGTTACTTGATGAGGCAATATGGTCTTTGCATCTGCCAGCATCTGCTTCTTTGGCTATATTTGATTCATAGCATTTGTTAACCACATACACATAGTTCAAAGGCCTTGTGGTCCATTTTGTGCCGTTTATTAGTTGTTTAGTTACAAGAAGGTTTCTGTGAGAATCATTCTGAAAATAATTCCACTTTATCTCTAAGACACTCAATATAATTGAAAGAGAAATAGGAAGCCCGTGAGATGCTGTTAAATTTCCATCTCTACGTCTATCATTCCATCAAGATCAAACAGGTTCTACACACTAGCAGCCGCATTGAGCAGAGACCAAATCAGAAGCACATGTAAAGCTATGATAAAAGAGAGCTTTATAGAGAAGAGAGAAAGGCCTGGCAGGCATGGCTGCTGGCAGATGAAGAAAGCACTCTGCTATTATTAGGGGGAACTGATTACAAGTTCTCTGACGCCAAGACACAGGGAACCAGTATGGGATATCACATAGGGCCAGCAATGGAGTGTTCATTCATTAGCTCTCACTGCAAGCAGGGCAGCCATATACCTGCTTTAAAGATTTGTTGGTAACAAGATCCAGTATGCAACACTTTAAAGTTGCAGGCTCCTTCAGATTCCGAGTCTGCATAAGAACTGCCAAGTGACCAAGAATCTCTGGTTCAATTCTATGTTCTGAATATGAAACTGCTTTACTGAATGAACAATGGCTTCTATTAGTGGTACATTTAGGAAACACACATTGAAAGAAGACAATGTTTACACTTTTAAAAGTCATGTGCTTAATATATTTATTCCAGGTGGTTATTATGGACATATAATATGTTTTGTTATATATTTATTTCATGTGTGTACCATAGTGCACATGTAAAGATGAGAGGAACCTTTTTTGTCTGGCTCATGTTTTCTTTAATTAGGCAGAAAAAAGTTCATAATAAGCTCAGTATTTTCAACAGACTTTATATAAAATATTAACTCGAATTCTTTGAGTAGATGGAAAATATGTGCTTAATATAAACAAATCTTTATCTGTATCAGACTCCCAAACCACTAAACAGAATGTGTAAAACATATTTTTTTTTAAAAAAAACTAACTACCTTAAACGAACCTATGTTTAATAATGTGTTTATATATTTTCACGGAGAGCGAATCCATGACCTCTACATACACACATGCAAGGCAGTAATCGAACCAACAGAAATGAGGCTAACCCCTTACACATATCCACCAACTAAAGCTCTCAGTCGTCTGGTTCGTGTGGGACAGCATTCATTTTGAAGGAGCGGCTCTCTCCTTCCACCACAGGGGCTTTGGGGGATCAGACTTAGCTCATCTTTCACCAGGCTTGGAGGCAAACACGTTTACTCACAGGACCATCTGACTGGCTCTGTTTTACTGTATTTTTACAGAAACGTACCCCATTTCATATTCTTTAGCTGTCAGATCAGCTAAGTCTAAGGGTGTATTTTGACTGCTTCGAGATGCAATTAGTTGGAGAGTTGTTTTTTCTTTCTTTCCTTCCTTTCTTTCTTTCTTTCTTTCTTTCTTGCATTTTTTTTGTTTTTAGTAGCATCTCCTATAGCTCAGGCTCTCTTTGAACTTGCTATGTAGCTGCAACTGTTCTTGAAATCAGATCTTGTTTCCATCTTGTGGGTGCTGGCTTTATTGGCATGTGCCCTTGAGCTTACCTTCCTTCTCATTCTTCCTTCTTTCTCTCTTGCTTCTATTTAACAAATATTTATTGAATACTTATTATGGTCTGAGTAGTAGTGTAATGAAAAGCTTCCTGCCTCAACAATATTTTCTCTCTAGGGAAAAATAAACAGGAGCACTACAGGCAATGATGGTTGCAGTGAATAGTGTGAAACCAAACACAGTGTTTGGAATGAGGTTTTCAGTCCCTTCAGTTTGAGAGAGTAGAGTATCACCTGAATGGTAACAAAGAGTCACACATGCACAGAACTGAGATCAGGCCTTCCAGGCAGAAGAGTTTCAGAAAAGCACCTGGAGAACAGAGGTCCTGAACATGGATGCAGTTTGGTGTGTTTAGGAACTGAAAGACATCCAGGTATCAGAGCAGTCATGTATAATCTCAGCATTAGAGAAGGTAAGGCAGGGAGATTATACGTTACAGGCCAGCTTGGGCTACACAGCTCGAATCTATCTCAACAAAAGGAAAAAAAAAAGAAAGGAAATTAAACAAGGGGAGAAAGAAGGAAACACTGATGAAGTAGAAATATTAGTATTTTCTGGTCATGTAGAATTTGCACGTCATCATAAGGATGCTTAATGTTCTCAATAGTAGGAAGAGTCACTTAAATGAACTGTTTCCATTTTATGGCTTACATTTAAGTTTATAATCTCCAGAGGTGATAAGAACTATTTCAATGAACAAGAGCAGAAGTAGAACAATGTAGGAGGTTTGTGGAGTGATACAGAAAAGTTGTAATGATGGTCATGGCAAAGGAAACTTAATTTCAAGTGCAAAAGTGAAGTCAGTTGAAAGGATAGACATAGGAAGTAGAAGACAGGGAACAGGACTGGAGCTTTCACAGGGGGCCTCTGAAAAACTCTACTCATCAGGGTATGGAAGCAGATGCTGAGACTCTTAGCCAAACTTTGGGCATCGTGCAGGGAAGAAGGGGGATATAGAAAGACCTGAAGGAGACAGGAACTCCAAAAGGAGACCAATAAAGACAAAAGCTCTGGTCCCAGGGAATCCTGCAGAGACTGATGAATCAACCAAGGACCATGCATGGAGAGGACCTCGATCCCCTGCTCAGATGTAGCCCATGGGCAGCTCAGTCTCCATGTGTGTTCCTTAGTAAGGGGAACAAGGGCTGTCCCTGACATGGACTCAGTGGTGGACTCTTTGATCACCTCCCTCTGGTAAGGTGGCCTAACTAGGTCACAGAAGATGAGGATCCAGACAGTCCTGATGAGACCTGATAGGCTAGGATCAGATAGTAGTTGAGGAGGACGTTCACTATTAGTGGATTAGGGGATGGACATAGGAGGAAGGAAGAGGGACAGAGGGTAGGACCAGGAGTAGATGAGGAAGGGGGCTACAGCCAGGATACAAAATGAATAAATTGTAATAAATAATAATAATAATAAAGAAAAAATTTCATTTTAAAAAAGTGAAGTCAGTAAAGGATGGTAGTGAGAAACTGTTGTCTATCTAAGAGGTGATAGATGATTAAAGGACAAGGAACAGACCTAAGAAAGCTTGTGCACTTTCCCGTTTGTGGAAAGGGTTGAATGCTGTAGAAAGAATATGCTTTATTTGTGGCATTTCAAGCTACCTTGATACCTACTTATTTTTCCCTATACTCTCCCACAGATGTCACAGCCAAGGCTGATCACATTACCTTTTCCTGCCTTCTTTTCTGCCCTTGTTTGTAGGCTTGCCACTTTCCTGGGGTCCAGGATAATTCAGATGGAGATCATATATGTTTCCAGAATCTGGGGTAGATACAGTTTTTAAAAGGAGCTGTCACAAATTTATAATTTCCAAATATGGCTTTATTCATTCTTTGATATTTTTTTTAATTAATTACACTTTATTCACTTTGTATCCCCCCCATAAGCCCCTCCCTCTTCCTCTCCCGGTCCCACCCTCCCTCCCCCTTCTTCACGCATGCCCCTCCCCAAGTCCACTGATAGGGGAGGTCCTCCTCTCCTTTCTTCTGATCTTAGTCTATCAGATCACATCAGGAGTGGCTGCCTTGTCATCTTCTGTGGCCTGGTAAGGCTGCTCCCCCCTCAGGGGGAGGTGATCAAAGAGCAGGCCATTGAGTTCATGTCAGAGGCAGGCCCTGTTCCCATTACTATGGAGCCCACTTGGACACTAAACTGCCAATGGCTGATGGGGGAGAGCCAGTAAGCTTTCCCTAGAGATTGGGCCTTGTTATACCTTAATAGATGACCCTACACCCATGCCCATACTGGGAGCATGAACTATAATCAGTGGGTTAAAATCACTTTATATTTCTTAAATCATAAAAATTCTGTACATTTCCAACATTTGGTATGATGTATTTATTTACTTTCCTAAACAATAATTTTATCGTTCCTGAGCTAGAGACAGGTATATATGTACTTCTTTAGCAGATAAATTCAGGTACATTTTATTTTATTTAATTTTTTTGCAGTATCTTTTTCTTTATTTTAATTTTTTATATTAATTACAGTTTATTCACTTTGTATCCCAGCTGTAGCCCCCTCCCTTATTCCCTCTCAATCCCACCCACCCTCCCTCATCTCCGCCCATGCCTCTTTCCAAGCCCACTGAAGGGCAGGTCCTCCTCCCATTCCATCTGACTCTAGTCTATCAGGTCTCATCAGGACTGGCTGCATTGTCTTCCTCTGTGTCAGGTACATTTTATAATGTACCTGCTATAGTTCCCAGGGCACTTCAGATTTAGCAAGTAACAAAGTGAATCAGAAGTTTTCCTCCTCTTTTATTTGTCTTTGATTTTAAATTTAATCAAAATTTAAAAAAAAATTAGAATACAGAGCATGAGATATCATTATGACATTTTCAACGAGGGTGTGTTTTGAATTGTCTTCACCTTCATCTCTCTCCTGACTCCCACTGTGACATAATAAATGTTAGCTGCCTTCACTAGCATAATTCCCTAAAGTTAATTTGACAGTATTAATTACTCTTACTAATAGGTTTGACTGGACAACCAAACATTTTCCTACGGCCTTCAGTATATTGTTAACACAGAGCCAAGCATTGTCCCTGAATTTCAGTGTTACTGTGTTTGGAGGAGCATAGCTGAGTTTGAAAAGCCCTCCAAATTCAGCTAATTAAATAGGAAATAGTGAAATCAAACCTTGTTACTGCAGTTAAAAAAAAAAATGTTTGTCTGGATTCTTTTTTCTTTTTGATTTTTCCCCCGAGACTGGTTGTTTTGGCATTGTAAATCTGCCTTCCAAATTCACCCACAAACATGTTTCTGTGGAAACAGAGCCACAAATAGATGCAGTGGTTATTGATTTTCTTCTGAGGCTACCACCTGGTTTCTGCACAACCCTGGAGAGCATATGCCAATTTCCGTGTGTATTTAACTCCTCCTTTCTGCTCTTCCCTCCAGCAGCATCCTATGCTAAGATAATCCTGCAATGTATTATTTATCAAAGGGCCACTGGTTTAGCTGTAGTCCCATTGTAAATGAGAAGGGCTCTAACTAGCTAAGGTTTAAGTTTCACAGTCCTGGGTGTTGGAAATGTCTCCTCCCCTGTCTTCTTGTTGCCTTTTCTCATGTCAGAAGAGGGAGTGTGTCTTATGGGGATCCTTTATAAGGGCAATAGTCTCATTTGTGACCTAATCCTCCCAAAGGTCTTACCTCTAAATATTCTTACACTGGAATAAGTTTCACCATAATAACTTTAACTGTCATAAGCTCTCTATGGCAGGCCAACATGCTAAAGCAGTTTGGTTTCAGCCAGTGAGTGATAGTATGGTAGCCCTTATGGCCAGGTCCTTCTCACCCTGTCTTTTAGAACCTCTATTCCAGACTGACATGAGTTCCTCAATCTGGGATCTTTCTCTAGTGCCCTTTTCTATGCACCTGTATTCTGGACCATCTGCAAACTTTGCTCAGTCTTTTTATACTTCTATATGGTATTTCCACCTGCTTTTTCTTCCTGTCAGTTCATGTCTTAGCTAAGGCCTACCCATCCAGCTCCTTGTATTTCAGGCGTTTCTTCCTTTAAGAAGCCTCCTCTGACTCTTCCTTTAGGCTAGACTAACTGTATCCCTTGATTATTCCTGCAGAACCTGGAGTGACAATAACGGCAAGATTATAGGAGTCACAGGTGATATTCATAGGTTTGAGGACCAGAATAAAAGTGTATTTCTTTGGAGGCAATTGTTAGCTTACTATTATAGCAACTAGAACATAAACACTACAAGGAAAGGCAGCTTTTACAAATGACAATAAGGATAAGAATGAGAACTATCCATAGAGAAACCAGAGCTTATTTCTCCTAGTTCTCATTAGACAGATGCTTTTATGTTAGTAGTGGGACATCATAATTTCCCCATCAGTGGCTTCCTTCTGACAATGGCATTATCCAAGAGAACATTGTACAATCCTCATCTCACTTATTTCTTTTGTTTTTATTTTTTAATATTAATTACAGTTTATTCACTTTATATACCAGCTGTAACCCCTTCCCTCATTCCTTCTCAATCCCACACTTCCTCCCTCATTCTCTCCCATTCCCACTCTCCCTCCCTCAACTCCTCCCATGACCCTTTCCAAGTCCACTGATAGAGGAGTTCCTCCCCTTCCCTCTGACCCTAGCCTATCAGATTTCATCAGGAATGGCTGCATTGTCTTCAGCTGTGGCCTGGTAAGGCTGATCCCCCTTCAGGGAGGAGATGATCAAAGAGCTAGCCACTGAGTTCATGTCAGAGAGAGTCTCTGTTCTCCTTACTAAGGAACCCACTTGGATACTGAGCTGCCATATGCTACATCTGTGCAGGGGTCCTAAGTATCTCCATGCATGGTCCTTGGTTGGAGTATCAGTCTCAGAAAAGACCCCTGAGCCCAGATTTCTTGGTTCAGTGTTCTCCTTGTGGAGCTCCTGTCCCATGAAGGTCTTTCTATCTCCTCCTTCTTTCATAAGATTCCCTGAACTCTGCCCAAATTTTGACTATGAACCTCAGCATCTGCTTTGATACTCTGCTGTGTAGAGTCTTTCAGAGACCCTTTGTGGTAGGCTCTTGCCCTGTTCCCCATTTTCTCCTTCTTCTAATGTCTATTCCGTTTGTCTTTCTGAGTGAGGATTGATCATCTTACCCAGGGTCCTCCTTCTTGATTACCTTCTTGAGGTGTACAGATTTTAGTATATTTATCCTATATTATAGTTCTAATACCCACGTATAAGTGAGTATATACCATGTGTTTCTTTCTGCTTCTGGGATACTTCACTCAGGATGATTTTTTCCTAGTTCCCACCATTTGCCTGCAAATTTAATGATTTTCTTGATTTTAATTTCTGAGTAGTATTCCATTGTGTAACTGTACCACAATTTCTGTATCCATTCCTCAGTTGAGGGACATTTGGGTTATTTCCAGGTTCTGGCTATTACGAATAAAGCTGCTACAAATATGCTTGAGCAAATGTCCTTGTTGTGTATCAAAGGAGATCAAGGGGATACAGATTGGAAAGAAAGAAGTCAAAGTATCACTATTTGAAGATGATATGATAGTAATCATGAGTGACCACAAAAATTCAACCAGAGAACTCCTTCAGCTGACAAACACTTTCAGCAAAGTGGCTGGATACAAAATTAACTAAAAAAAAAAAAAAAAAGAAAAGAAAAAGAAAAGAAAAAAGAAATTAGTAGCCCTCCTGTATATGAAAGACAAAATGGCTGAGAAAGAAATTAGGGAAACACCACCATTCACAATAGCCACTAATGACATAAAGTACCTTGGGGTGACACTAACCAAGCAAGCGAAAGACCTGTTTGAGAAAAACTTCAAGTCTCTGAAGAAAGAAATTGAAGAAGTTATCAATAGATGAAAAGATCTCCCATGCTCATGGATTGGTAGGATTAACTTTGTGAAAATGGCCATCCTGCCAAAAGCAATCTACAGATTCAACACAATTCCCATCAAAATACCAACTCAATTCTTACAGACCTTGAAAAAAAATTCTCAGCTTTATATGGAGAAACAAAAAATTCAGCATCTCCAAAATGATCCTGTACAACAACAGATCATCTGGAGGTATCTCCATTCCCGATCTCAAGTACTACAGAGCAATAGTAATAAAATCTGCATGGTATTGGCATAGAAACAGAAAGGAGGATCAATGGAACCGAATAGAAGACCCAGAAATAAACCCACACACCTAAGAATATTTGATTTTTTACAAAGAAGCCAAAACCAATCAATGGAAAAAAGACAGCATCTTCAACAAATGGTGCTGGTCCAACTGGATGTCTACATGCAGAAAAATGAAAATAGACCCATATTTATTACCCTGCACAAAACTGAAGTCCAAGTGGATCAAAGACCTCAACATAAAACCAGATACTCTAAATCGGTTAGAAGAAAAAGTGGGGAAGAGCCTAGAACTCATTGGCACAGGAGACAACTTCCTGAACAGAACACCAACAGTACAGGCTCTAAGAGCAGCAATCAATAAATGGGAGCTCATGAAACTGAAAAGCTTGTGTAAAGAAAAGGACACCATCATCAAAACAAAACGACAGCCTACAGACTGGGAAAGAATCTTCACCAACCCTTTAACTGACAGAGGGCTAATATCCAGTATATATAAAGAACTAAAGAAGCTGAAAAGCAACAAACCAAGTAATCCAGTTAAAAAAATGGGGAACAAAGCTAAACAGAGAATTGTCAATAAAGGAATATCGAATGGCAGAGAAACAGTTAAAGAAATGCTCAATGTCATTAGCCATTAGGGAAATGCAAATCAAAACAACCCTGAGATTTCACCTTATACCATCAGAATGGCCAAGATCAAAAACTCAAATGACAACACATGCTGAAGAGGTTGTGGAGAAGGGGAATTGCTGGTGGGAATGTAAACTTGTACAACCACTCTGGAAATCAATCTGGCGCTTTCTCAGATGACTAGGAATAGCACTTGCTCAAGATCCAGCTATACCACTCCTAGGCATATATCCAAAACAGGCTCAAGTACACAATAAGGACATTTGCTCAACCATGTTTGTAGCAGCTTTATTTGTTATAGCCAGAAGCTGAAAACAACCCAGATGCCCCTCCCCTGAAGAATGGATGTAGAAATTGTAGTACATCTACACAATGGAATATTACTCAGCAATGACTAGCAAGGAAATCATGAATTTGCCGGTAAATGGTGGGATCTGAAAAGGAGTATCCTGAGTGAGCTATCCCAGAAGCAGAAAGATGCACACGGTATATACTCACTCATATAGACATATAATATAGGATAAACCTACTAAAATCTGTACACCAAAGAACCTAATCAAGAGGGAGGACTCTGCCTAAAATGCTCAATCCCCACCTGAAAGGCAAAGAGGATGCACACCGGAAGAAGAAAAAGGAAACAAGTTAGGAGCCTCCCACAGATGGCCTCTGAAAGCCTCTGCCCTGCAGACTATCAAAGCAGATGTTGAGACTTATGGCCAAACTTTGGGCAGAATGCAGGGAATCTTATGAAAGAAGTGGGAAATAACAGTAAGATCTGGAGAGGACAGGAGGTCCACAAGGAGAGCAACAGAACCAAAAATTTGAGCCCAGGGGTCTTTCCTGAGACTCATACTCCAACCAAGTACCTTGCATGGAGATAAGCTAGAACCCCTGCACAGATGTAACCCACGGTAGTTCAGTGTCCACATGGGTTCCATAGTAATGGTAATAGGGACTGTCCCTGACATGAACTGATTGGCCTGCTCTTTGATTACCTCCCCCTGAGGAAGGAGCAGCCTTACCAGGCCACAGAGGAAGACAATACAGCCACTTCTGATGAGACCTAACAGCCTAGGATCAGAAGGAAGAAAAAGAAACCCTCCCCAATTCCACAATTAGGAATAGTGTTTCCTCAAGACCCAGCTATACCACTGCTAGGTATATACCCAAAATTTGCTCAAGTACACAACAAGGACATTTGCTCAACCATGTCTGTAGCAGCTTTATTTGTAATAGCCAGAACCTGGAAACAAAATTCTTTATAGACCTTGAAAGAATAATTCTCAACTTCATATGGAACAACAAAAACACAGAATTTCCAAAACGATCCTGTACAACAGATCGTCTGGAGGTATTTCCATTCTTCATCTCAAGCTGTACTACAGAGCAACAGTAATAAAAATTGCGTGGCCCTCTTCTCACTCATTTCTCGAGTCTCCCCTCAACCCCACCATCCTTTGCCTACTGTCCTTACTGAGCAGCAATAATGGAAGCATCTAACATTTACCTAAACCTTGCCATGAACTCCACAGGGCACACTTTCCCTGTTGATGCTGCCATACTTCTTTTCTTTGAATTTCTTTGATGTTCAGGTCTGTGCCACTCTGCAGTTTAATCACATACTGTTGAACACACTGGTTGTAGACGGCATGTGCAGCATTCTCTTTCACTTCTTTATAACATTTACCACTTACATAGTTCATTACCCTGAGTTACCACCATGTCCAATCTTCATTAAAGCAGTCACGGTGGGCTAGAAACATTTACATTTTCTCTCTTAATCCTCACACCCATTCTTCAGTTTGTGTCTTTCTATTGTTCTCACTTTTCACAAGGGAAGAAACTAGAGTTAGAATTGTTAAGCTATTTGCTCATGGTCTGTAAGTGATAGAACGAGAGTTTGAGTGAAGGACATCTAACTTTGCAGAGTACACACATCCATTTTGACCCTTTGTTGTTGTAGTTAAGGTTAGTCTCCGGAATCCAGGAAAGCTTTAAATGTTATAAGGCTGCAGTTCAGTTTTTCACAGTTTCCCATTATTTTGCTACGCTTTTGGAATAAATGAAAGGTTTGTCTTAATTTTTTATTCTTCCTTTTTAATACATTTTCAAATTAAAATATAATTATATTACTCCTTTCCCTTTATTTTCTCCAGTCTCATACTATGCAGCCTTAGTGTAAATTTTCTTTGGTTATTATTGTTATATATGCTCAAATATGCAAACACAATGTGCTAGGTACAGTTTCATTGTTTGTGTGTTTGCAATTTTCTGGGCAGACTAGTTTGTATTGGATAACCAACTCGGGGGCTCATTTCCTAGAAGAGTTTAATTTTCCAGCTCTCAGCAATCATTATTGTCTGCAGTTCTTTGTCTAGGGATAGGACCCTGAAAGATTTTTTTCCTTCCTTATTATCATGTGTGGTAGTTTAAATAAGAATGGTTTCCAGAAGAGGAGCATAGTGGAACACACCTTTCTTTTTTTTTCTCTTTTATTTTTATTATTAGTTACATTTTATTAACTCTGTTTCCCAGCTGTATCCCACTCCCTCATTCCATCCCTATCCCACCTTCCTCCACTCATCTCCTTTCTGCCCCTTTATACCTTTCTTTAATCCCAACACTCAGGCAGAGGCAGACAGATATCTGAGTTGGCAGCCAGCCTGGTCTATAGAGCTTGCTCCAGGATAGCCAAGACTACATAAAAAAAAACTCTGTCTTGAAAAAACAGCCAACAACCAACAACCAACCAAATAAAAAACAAACAGACAAAAAAGAATGGCCATTAGCCCATAAGTTTTCATATATTTGAATGTTTAGTCATGAGATAATAAAACCATTTTAAAAGACTAGAATGATTAGGAGGTCTGGCCTTTTTGGAGTGGGTCTGGCCTTGTTGGAGAAAGTGTGTCACTGAGAGTGGGCTTTGGGTGTTTACAATCCCATACCAGCAATAGACTCTCTGTCTGCAGATCAGGATGTAGCTCTGAGCTACTACTCTAGTGCCTGCCTGTGAGCAGCCATGCTCTCCATCATGGTGATAACAGACTAACCCCTTGAAACAAGTCTCCTAGTTAACACTTTCTTTGATAAGAGTTGCAATGGTCTCTGCACAGCAACAGAACAGTGGTTGGGATAGTATGTATACCGATATTGTCGTTGTTCAGGTTTTGTTTGCGCAGACTTTGTTCAGCCATTTTGAGGAGACAGAGTCTCACAGCAGATTTCCTGACAATCTGGCTCTTAAAATCTGTCAGGTCCCTCTTCCATGATGATTCCTGAGTCATGGTCACAGGAGCTATGTTACAGATATATCTGTTGGTCTCTGCCCCCCACTACCCATTGATCTCTGCCTTGTGCCCAGTTGTGTGTTTCTGAAATGGTCTTATTTTTAATGTATTGCATTATCTAAATGATTCTGTAAGAATGGCAATATGGCTCAGCAGGTAAAGATGCCTGCTGCCAAGTCTGATAACCTGGGTTCACTACCTGGGGCCCACAGGTGAAAGGAGAGGACTGACTACTCCTGAGTCTTCTGATCTCCATGTATATGTCACATTGCATGTGCATTCCCACACAAATACACATGCATACAAAATAAGCACAAATATTTTAAAACTTTATTTTCTAGCTATTTGTTCTATATTTCTTCTAAACCAGACAATAATTGTAATGAATTTTACAATGTAAACTGCATATGAGAAGGGATATGGGACTCAAAATAAGACATACTAACCCCTCGTCTTACCACCACTTCCAGTTTTAAAATACTACTTTTACCATAGACGGAGTAAAAGAAATAAGCATAAACAATTTTTCTTCTTGAAATATGGAGATCATAAGATTACATCAAACCACATATCTTCAGTTGGGGATTTAGAACTGAAAGAAATTAGGACTAAATCACATGACTACGCTTTGAGCAGAAAGTGAGACATACATGGCTATTTAAGAATTTCTGGGATTCCTCTATATTCTATTCTTCAACAATAAGGGCTTCTAGGACCATGTCACTCTAGCGATGCTCTCCTGCCATTCATTTCTATTATCCAAAGGAAAGAAGATGATAAAATTAAAGGAAAATAATGCCCAAATGACCTTGAGACAACTGATGTACATTTTACATCTGCTGGGATGGGAAACAGAGAAAGAAAAACAAACAAAACAAAACAACAAACAGAAACAAAGCTCAGAAATACATCATTCTGCTTTCTCTGGCTCTGATTTTGGATTAATTAGTTATTATTCAGATTACTTAGGGACAACTAACCTTCCTCGCATTTACCTTTAATGAACAGGTTTGCAATTTCCCTCTGTGTTAACAACAAATCTTTAGTTATTATGTTTAAGAACGTCAAAATTTCCATTTAGATTAACAAACCAACTTGCCTGATTAAAAATAAGAAGTCATTGTGCTTTAAAAATGTTTGCTATGTCTTAAGGGCTTTAGGAATAAAACACATTTACTTACAACATTCATTTAGTTTTAAACAGCCAAGGTAACAATGCTTCACTTTCATTTATGACAACCTACCCATCATTTCAACCTCCTTCTAGAATTTTACAGCTTTATTGAGTCATAAAAGCTTTATTATGAGGCTACTGTTTCAGTGCCCAGGAAGCTGATTAGAAAATTAAGAATGAAAGAAATTGTGTGTGTTCCCAAAGTGATAATCTGTTGAAGGACATAGGCAGGATTTGACAGCAGCAGCTGAATTTTACTGACTGGTAAGTGCATTGTCTTTTCTATAACTGGCAGACTTGGTCCCTTTCATTTTTTCTTAAAATTTCTGATTAATGTGTGTTTTCTCTATTGCAAGGATGTAGAGAATATATTCTCCTTGTCTGGTTCATTTTCTTTCAAGTTTGTTATTGTAACTAATCTTGGACAAGGCCTTCTTGTCATAACTTTTCATGCCCAGGGAAGCTCCCAGGCCTCTGTGCAATTCTCCTGACTGGTGCCTGTTACCAGGTGGTCAGCTTGATTCCTACACTTGTGTTATGAGTGCGTGTGCATGGGAGGCACCTTAAGACTTTGACTTGGAGTCTTTTGGTGCTGGCTTTACAGGAAGACTGCTTGATAGTTTATAGAGAGTATGGGTGGTGTCAGGTAAAATACACCAGATACACTGGTTTGTTGGTCTCTAGTGCCTGTTATGTGTGAAAGAGAGACACACAGAGAGAGACAGAGACACATACACACACAGTTAGAGGTGTGTGCATGTGGCTTAAAGGGTAAAAGATAAAAGGTAAAGGGTACCCTAATATCCTTACATGGATGTGCTTGGGAAGGCCAAAGAGGGGAATCACATGTCCTCTTCTATTACTTGCCACATTATTGTTATTATTATTATTATCATTATTATTTTAGATATGATCTCTTTCTGAACCTGTTGCTCATTGGTTTTTCTGGGTTGGCAGCCAGGGACTGCTCCCCACCCCAAGAATCTTCTGTTTCAACCCCTCATTCCATTCACTAGCACTGGGTCTGTAGCATTCTATGACCAGAACTAGCTTCTTACATGAGCTCTGGGTACGCAGACTGAGTTCCTCATCACCCTTAAACTACTGAGAAACCTCTTTAGCCCCAGGACATTGAACTTCTAATTTTCTTTAATTGTCTAAAAGCTTGCAGACAGTAGACAGAGAACAGTGAGCCTCTGTGCTCATGAGACTCACTCTTAGAATGTTGCCCAGCATCTCTCCCCTCTTCTTTCGCATGTTTATGTCTTCCCTTCAAAAAGCTGCGCATGTATTCCTAAATTACCTTCAGTTGATGTTTTCAAATTTGGTTGGAAAGCAAATTATTTCCTTTCTAATAGATTTACAAGTAAATTACTATTTATATAAATTAAGCATTTCACAAAATTCTCAGACATTAAAGAAATGAAATCACTAAGATTGTTAATGTGCTAAAATTTAAAGCTATCCATAGAGAGACCAACTCATATATATTTCAATTTCACATAATTTTGACAAATTTTTGGCAAATAATGTTTTAAAATTTTACTTTAATAGGAACAGCTGTCTTCTCTGGCTTTCATAAAAATAATACTAGTATATCTTTATTCATTTCGCATATGTTCTTTCTAAATATATATAGGTTCAGTGGTAAATTTGGTAATATTTAATCTTAGTGTTGATGAAATTAGAATTATACATTTATATTTAGAAACTGAAAAATTATTTCAAAAGATCCATTTCATAAGAAATTATATTCCACATTAAGCTCACTAGAATGAAATTTCTAAGATTTTTTTTTAGGAGGTAACCCTTAGCTTGCTACTAAATAGTCATTTCTTGGATATAGATTATATTCAAGTGACATAGAATATTTAAAGATTATTCCTTTATCTGTTTTACATGTTTATAGTCTTGCTTTTAATCCTCACGTGCTATAGGCAGGCTATCTACTTGGATCTTAAATTAATTACTTTTATTATTGTGCCCAGATACCTGACGAGAAGTAACTTAAGGGAGAGTTTATTTTAACCCGTAGTTTGAGGGTTAAAATCCATCACAGGACAGGCATGGTTGTCAGGGTGACTTTCAGCAGGAGCTTGATGTTATTTGTTTATACCTGGGCTGGTCAGGTCTCAGTTGTGGACTCCATAACATGGTTTGTGATACTTCATTCAGGCCTGGTCTTTTCTCTCTATGGAAAGACACTCACAAGTACAGCCAGAGATGTGTCTCCCTGAATCCATAATCAAAACAGTTTGACAATGAAAAATAAATAACCATCCTATCTTATTAGTGAATATGATCATTTTTTCTTGGTTTGGGAAGTTATGTTATCTGAAAAGCACATAACAAATTTGTAGCATAAGAATTTTATTTTATTTTTTATGGATAATGCCTGATAAAGTTGATAACTTTATTATTAAATATTATACCACTCTACAGCTGGAATTTAATGTGGTGGCATTTTTAGATTATTGACTTGGTCTTAATTAGAAATAATAAATATTATTTAATCTTTCCTTTAATCTTTCATTACAGGGAGGATATTTGATTTTAACAGGGCTATTTTCATGGTCACTTTATTATGCTTTTATCATCACTTAGGATGTGGAGGCAAGCATGACTATGCATAACATCACCAAGAATATCCATCTACACACTATCTGGGAAGCTTCAAGACCCTTAAGCAAGGGTGCTATGTGATGAAAAGATTTCCGAGTGACCTCTCACAATGCTCTGGATTCGTTGCACCGAGTCTGGCAGCTCAGTCATTCCCACGGGCTTTTGGATGAGTATTTTTCTTTGTCATAGTTTGTATCCATCTTTTATATGAAGTTTTGAACAATAATCTTTGCTATGACCTTTCTCCTTCTCTGTCTCTCTCTCTCTCTCTCTCTCTCTCTCTCTCTCTCTCTCTGTTTTTAGGATTTGTGTAAGTATGAATTCATGTGTATGTAAGTGCAGAGGCACAGACACCCCAGAGCATGTGGCAAGGTCTGTGGTCAGGCTTCACATTGCTCCTTGTTTTAAATACAAGGACTTTCCTCTTGTTCATTGATGTATATTCCAGGGCTATCTGCCCCTGGGATTCTCCTGTCTCAGGTTCATATCTCCCTGTAAAAGTATTCTGGTATTACAAATGTGCAGGCTGCCACATCTGGCTTCTCATGTGGGTTTGAGGATGTGACTCCAGGTAGTCAGGCTTGCACAGAAAGAGCTTTATCCACTGAACCATTTCTCTAGCCCTTCTCTGATCTTTCAACAGATGGTTTAACTACTTTTATAGGAGTAATTACAACAAGAATTGCTGGGATTTCTTCATTCCTCACCCAGCTTAGGAACCCCAAACTACTAGTCTATCTTTGTATGGTCTAAGTTAAGACTTATTCACATATTTTCCCAAATTATAAGCAGGGTAGGATCCTTATCACCTTCTGAATAAAACCTGGTCCCTCAGCATTTCTTTGAGGATTTCCTTATTCATTAATTAATATTCTCTATATAAATAAAATGATTTTAATTGTCACATACATTTGCTTTTCATGCTTTTAATCAGCTCTGACATATTTCTTATAAAAGGTTATAATAATTCTGCTTTAAATTTTCATTTATTTATTTATTCAGACTGGATCTCACTTTGTTGTAATGGTGGCCTTATATATCACCCAGATTAGCTTCAAACTGCCGTATAATCCATGTATCTCAGCCTTCCAAGTACTTATAAATCAATTCAGAGATGTCATGACTACATCAGGCTCTATCTGTCATCCTTTATTTTCAGAGAACAACAATACTTTTGGAAAACTCAAGAAATCTAAGTGTTTTTTTTTTAACCATAAAGGGCATAAAAGAGTCACATTATTCTTTCCACACATTATATTCAATAGAGAAGTGAAATATCTATCATTTTACCTTACATCAAGTGTATGGCTTTTTTTTTTTAAGCTTGTAACCAGACCCAAGTCTATGACTCGATGGATGGGTATTTTCTTGGAAAGGAAAATTAATTGTATTGTTAAATATAAGCACAGTGGCAATATTGAACCAAGTCTAAAGCA
The DNA here is from genome assembly GCF_907164565.1 of Psammomys obesus. Taxonomy (NCBI): domain Eukaryota; kingdom Metazoa; phylum Chordata; class Mammalia; order Rodentia; family Muridae; genus Psammomys; species Psammomys obesus. The sequence goes on along the minus strand of NW_026585504.1, from coordinate 27,553,076 downwards.
CAGGGCCAGGCCACTGGCTGTATGAGCATCAGTGATGACAGAAGGCCACATGGATGAGAGTATCTTTAAAAGACACACTAAACATTTTGTTTGGGTCCTGAGTAGAAAAGCCAGTGATTCTCAATCTTGGGTTGAATGACCCTTTCAGGGGTTGAAAGATCCTTTCACAGGGGTCACCAAAGACCACTGCAAAATACAAACATTTACATTTCGAGTCATAGCAACGACAAAATAACAGTTACATTATGGTTGGGGGTTACCGTAACATGAGGAACTCAATCTGTGACATGAACTCGGTTGCCTACTCTTTGATCACTTTCCCCTGGTAGAGCGACCTTGCCAGCTCACAGAGGGAGAGGATTCAGGCAGTCCTGATGAGATTCAATAGGCTAGGGTCAAATAGTAGGGGAGGAGGACCTCCACTATCACTGGACTAGGGGTGAGGGAGAGGGGGAAAGAGGGAAGGAGGGTGGGACAGGGAGATGAGGGAGGGGGGTTACAATTGAGATACAAAGTGAATAAATTATAAATAATAATAATATTACAATTAAGATACAAAGTGAATAAATAATAATAATGATAATAATAATAATAAAAAGATGAAACAAAACAAAGCAGAAAACCTTACAAGTAAAGAAAATTAAATAAATTTTCTTTGGGATATGGGCTTTAAAAGTGATCTCAAAATTAATCAAATAAACTTGGAAAGGGGCAGGGAGGAGAGGAGGGTAGGAAGGTGGGATTGGGAGGGAAAGAGGGAGTGGGATACAGCAGGGATACAAAGTTAACAAACTGTAACTAATATTAAAAAATAAAAATTAAAAAATTAATCAAATAAAGTAATCTGATGGGTGAAAAAAAAAGGTCACAGCATTAGGAAGGTTGAGCACCGCTGGAAAAAGTATTTAATATTATCAGCAATCATACTCAATCCCGTGTAAGTTGACACATACTATCTTGCCCACTTAACTATTATTTGATTGCCATGTGCAGATTGATATGACACCCTTAACTAAAAAATCCCACATTCTCCTTACATTGCTAAGCGTCTTTCAGTGCAATTTCCTCATAGATGTAGCCACATTTGTGTAGCGTATTCTTTGCCCCCCAGTAAACTTATGTCTTATTTTTTTTATCCTTTTTAATCACTGTCAGTGAATGTGAACAAATAAAACAGAGAAGTCAAGTTATTACATTGAAGAGGGATCCTTGCACTTTTGACCATATAATCTAAAATAATTATTGGCAAAGTCTACCTCTCAGAAATGATTCCCTAGGCACATTTAATAATGTATAAGCATATGCACGTGTGACGTGCTTCTAACATAAAAGCCATAGTTCAATAATGTCTCTTAAAATAACCTTAATTTTGAGACAGTAGATTTTATATCGCTGTTATTCAAATGATGCGCTTTAAATAGACAGAATTTAGTATACCTAGTAAAAAATTGAGAAAAACACCATAATGTCTTTAAAAAAAAAAAAAACTGCTGTTGCTTAGAATACTGCATGAACAATTCCCATCTGCAAATGGTTATTTATTGCTTAGTTATTTTTAGAATATTTTTTTGGATGCATCTCTCACAGTAGCCTCTGGGCAAACGTTCAGGGTTTAATAATTGGTTTTCCTAGTATAGATTACACACAACATAGAAGACAACATAAACACAGGATGTGCATCCGCATACGTCAGTGCAGAAACAGGCGCAAATAAACAGGTGTATCTTCCGTCCAGAGCTGAACAAATCATGGGGTGATAGAACGATTCCTTAAAGTGAAAGAACTTGTGTTCTTGTCAGTAACCAAGGGCCCACTTCTTTATGCGGGGCAGATGGTTTGTTTCTGGGCTGTGCCTTGTGTCTGTAACTTTTCATGAGGCTACAGTATTTGTGCTCTGAACTGGAATTATTAGCTCTGAAGAAAATTAAAAACATAAAGTGCTGCAAAATTTCAATGCATGATTGTAAACTAGATACCAGTGTGGAATGTGTAAATGCTTTCAAGCATGCTGAATATCACACTCTGGGCATGTGTAAGCCCTTAGCCTCTTCCAAGTTGTTTTTGCTTGATGGTTGTTTGTTCTGTGACAGATTTTTACTATGTAAGCCAGGTTGTCTTCAAACTCACAGTGCTCTCCTGTCTGAACCTACTGCATGCTAGAATCACAGGTATTCAGTGCTGTCACTGTTTTCTGTTGCTGTGGTGAAACACTGAACAGCAACAACAACAACAAAATACAGAAAGAAAAGAGTTATTTATCCTTCAGGTTACAGCTGATCATGGAAGGAAGCCAAGGCCACCCCTCTCTGTTTTCTGGCTGAAGAGATACAATGTGACCACTTGCCTTGTGGGTTTGCCTCCCTGTCTTCCTTGAATTCAAACTGTGAGCCAAAACCAATACTTCTTTCCTCCAGTTACTTTGGTTAAGATATTTTATCAAGGCAAGAAGAAAAGTAACTAGTGTATTTCTGTTTAGAAAATCTCATCTTGTCTATGCCACCAAATGAGTGACTCTTCCAAGGGTCTCTTCTTTTCTGGGGGTAATGCAAAGGAGAAAGGGGGAGTGGGATGGTGGCAGAGAGGGGAGAAGGAGGGAGGGGCACCGTTCAGATACAAAGTAAATTAAAAAAAGGAAAAAAGGTAATTAATTATACTGTTATCCCAGGAAATCTCTTAAGAATGTGACTAGTGCTTTTATAAAAGAAGCCCCTTAGAGCAACCTTACTATCTTTACCATGGAGAGACTTAGCTAGAAAGAGCCTTTTTGAACCCAGAGGTGGTCACTCAGTGAATACATACATTGCCAGAATAGTGTTCTTGAATTTTTAAGCCGGCAGTATTGTTAGAAGTAAATTCTGTGGTTTGTAAGTCACTAAGCTGCTGTATAAACTTCAGTGTGCTGTAGTAAGAAGTGAGTATACCTTTCTGAATTCTTGAAACCTGAGCAGCGTATACATAAGATATAATAGAACGGGAAATGAGGGTGAGCAGTCCCTGGAAAACTTCACTATGAGTAACACCTAGCCTTGTAGCTCACGTGGACTGAGAACAGTGGGCTGCCTTCTGCCTGTGAATCTGAAAGGGGTGGCATGGAAACAAGTTTCCTGGTTCTTTCTCATCCTCGCAACGCTTCAGTGCTTTAGAACTGGAGAGCTGAGGATCTAGAATCCGAAGATAAAAAAGTAGTGGTCTCCATTCATTTCTCCCCAACAGACTTAGTTAACTTCCTTCACTGATACAGACCTCTTTTTTGGATCCACAACCTGGGTCAGATACAGTGTCTGTTTCCGAAGAAAAAGCAACCTGTTTTCAGCAAAGTGTCACAGGCTTGTTGAAGAGGCAGTGAACAGTAAACTGAGCATTGCTATTCACTTGGGACCAGGATGCACTCATCAAGGAGAGCAGAAGCACTCATAAAGGACTCTGCTAAGTCTCACCGGCCTCCCATTCTGCTTTGTGCACAAGAACCTCTGCTGCCCTTTGCACCATTCTCCATAAACAAAGACCTCATGGAGCGAGCTTGAACATTTGTGTCATGAATGGGAAACTTCAAAGTCAAGGATAAATTATTTGAGGTAATGAGTAAGCGTGGAGGTGGGGAAGCTTCTAAAGTTTTGAACAGCTGATGACTAAGAGAGGCAAATAATAATAATAATAATAATAATAATAATAATAATAATAATAATAACTTTTCTAAACAAAAGAAAAGTTTAGAACTAGTCAAAGGAGAGATTTTGTAGGCCATAAAATAAATAAAAAAAAAACCAAACCTTTCTGCTCACTATGTAAAATTCTAAACAATCCATAAGACTATGAAGGAGAGAAATGGAATGATACTTATTTTATAAAATAATACTTAAGTGGGCAAAGTTCATGCTTATGTCTGCATGTGTGTGCGTCTGCCTCTGCACATGTGTGTGCTGGAATGGGGACAGAGAGCTAAAAAGTGCAGCGTGTGTGTGTTTGCGCTGGAATGGGGGAAGAGTGCTGAGAGAGGGGCGCGTCCTTTCCAGCAGCTCCACCCACTCGTGCTCCGTGCTCCAGCACCAGGAGCCAATATATTCTGCACAATAGCCACTGTAACTCTCACAAGTCTCCACACTTTCTCTTTTCCCTGGAGGTTCTGGCTTGTTTTCTCTGGATTGGATGCTGTTAGTTCCTCTGTACTCCAGACGCAGTGTTTTAATATCGGCATCACAGCACAAGTTGTCTCGCTTTGCAACCAGTCCATGAATCTGTGCCAGTTATTGGCTTGCATGGATATGTGTGCGTAGACTATGTGCCATCGCTGTCACCGAGTGCAGGCTCCGCCCACATTGCAAAGTCACACATATAAGGCCTAGTTCTGCTACTATAAGTCAGACAACTTTTGCCAAAGTTATATAACCCATGTAAGTCTCAAATTTTTACACAATAGTGACAGAATAGTATCTACTATTTGAAGTGTTTAGTCGTACACGTGGAGAACTTTGAATATAATCAGTTATAAGCTGGTCACTCAATGATTATTACATGCCATGAGCAAATATTCAATAAATATTCATTCTTTATCCCTGATGGTTATCTTAATTAGAGTAGCTTCTATTCGGCTGCATTATTGTTATGATTTTAGTAGTTGCTCTTCCCGATATCTAAGAAATAAAGATGTTTATAAGGATTTCAGGTCTTTAAGTGTTTAAAACTTTCTGGGCCATAATAAGAATAAATAGCCAATGACACATAGAAGCATAAGTCACCAAGTTTCTGTGTGATCCAATTAAGACATCTAAGCTTTGATACAACCATTATAATTAGTACATTATTCAATGTACTAACTCTCTCGTCTTTCAACTCCCTGGAAGCATTCCATAGCTAGTGTGGATTGTGCTCAGAAATTGCTTCTGTAAACTGGTCCCAAGATCTTATACCCTATGCCCTCAGTCCTGACTCTACCATCTCCCCCCTCCTCCCAAAAATATCCTTCTGGTGGTTCAACAGTAAGTCAGTCATGTGCTTTTGGCACTGGTGAGACTGAACAGTGACCTAGTCTGTTTCGGAAGTGAGAGTGACCCCTTTCAGTTTTGGAGAAGTCAGTCTTTCCTGTTTGCTGGAATGACGAAACACCCAGCTTCTCCAAAGCTGGATGAAGTTACCTTTCTCTTTCTCCACCTACAACCAAAGCCAGGGGTGGGGAAAGGGTGGGGTGGGAGTGGGGCGTGTTCCCAGGTAAATTTATTTGTGACATAATCTGGGGGGGGAGGGGAGGGTTGACCGGAAGAAGAAGATAGGAAAAACAGACCACACACCAGTTTTTATTTGCTTGTTTTTTTTCCCTCCTCACTAATAATAATTCAGAACCCCCCCTCCATTATTTAAAAATTTAAACAACGAAAGCAGTCTTCCAGGTGTCTTTCCCTGCGTCAGCAGCGACTAGGTGAGTACAGTGTACACAGAGCATATCTATAATTCAGCTCTGGAATATTTCCCTTAATAATTAATTGGGAATCACAAAAGAAGGAAGCCCAATAGAGCCCAAGAACAAAGCTGCCTGCGAGTATGGAAACCCAGGTGCCAGCCGACCAGACCAGGTCGGATCTGCTCCAGCAGCTGGACCTGTGTTCCATGCTGCTTACTCGATCCCATCCGGGGTGCTGAGGGAGATGCCCTGAGACCTGAACCTGATCATCAGCTGGATCTAACTGTCTCTCCAAGCTAAGCCTTCTTTCCTGAGGATTATTCGACATTGTCTACCCATGTCTATGTCCTAGAGACATTTCACAAACTAACCATTCCTGAAACCACCTAAAGTTCATCTGGGGTGGGGCTCCCTTCCTAGAGACACACTTAGCTGCTCAGGGGCACCGTAAGGTGGAATACGAAAAATAAAATAAAATAATAAAAAAGCAGATGGCTGGTTAAAGACAGGGACACGAATATAAAGCCTGCCCAATGCCCCCACATGGAACCTCAATTATTTTTGCAGCAACAGTTTGACAGAGGGGTCACGGCAGCTTTTCAAAGCCTCCAGTCTAGGCCGTCTTACCAGTTTCTTCATAACCCTCCAACCTCCCTTCCTGTTGCGACTTCGTCCTCCAGGGCGCAGTAGCCTAACCCAGGGTCAGACTCCAGATCTGACCGCTCTCAAATACATGGGTGAAGTTGATCTTTCTCGGCTGATCTGCAGCGGAGGCTGTGGACTCCAGTGTTCCAAGAAGGCTGAGACTAGGGCTGGGGTGTACTCATAGGGGAAAATAAGGGTTCCTGGACCTGCAGTCTCTCCAGATACTGAGCCTGAGCCCTACTCGCGCGCACTCTGGGGGGAAAGAGAGGACCGGTGCCAGAGGAGATGAAGAAAGATCAGGGTAGGGCGGGAAGCCGCCCCAAGCTATCCACCCCATTTTCCGGACTGCATCTCGCCTCGAAGAAGTCCCTCTTCTCAAGGCACCTGTGCGGCAGTCCTGGGCTTGTCGTATTCCAGCTCCTACCAGACACATCTGCCTCCGGGATTTGCTCCTGGCTTGGGGGTTGATAGCCAGGTGCTCCTGGGACGGTTTCCAGAAGCTAAGCAGTCGTGGGGCCTTGGGCCGACGGGTGGGGTCGCAGCGTCGTGACTGCGCCCGCCCAGCCACGCGGGGAGGCGCCCCTGGTGACAGCCCCAAAGGCCACACCCTCGGCCCGGCCTGGCCCCGCCCCCGCCCGTGCGCGCTGGCAGCCTGGGGAGGCGTGTGCTCCTCCTGCAGCCAGCAAGAGAGCAAGACTGGGATGGATACTGAAGAAATCCAGGCTTAACAAGTGATCGCTGCTGTCTAGGATTTTGACTCTTTTTCGGGGAGAACCTTGACCTCCGTTCCCAGCCCAGGTCTGCTGTGCCGAACTCCAGAGGAACCAGAAAATTCCGGGGTCTACTGGGGCGTCCCCAATCTCCATCACTGGGCTCCAGTAATGAGGACTCTGTGACACCCCCCCACCCCCAGCCAAGGCGACAGAACTTGTTCCGTGGATATTTGGGATCTTCCACCTGCCAAACCCGAGTGATTTCTTGAACTGCGCCCCCACCCTCAATGATTCTGCCCCTCCTCCAGCTGTTGCAGCTTGAGGGGGGGGGGGAACAAATCTCCGGGGGGATTTTTCTCTATTTTTATTTTTCGCACTTGGTGGGAACGGTAAGTATGATACCTTCCTTATCTTTCCTTCACCCTACTCTTTCGGCTGTTGAGAAACTGTGGACATCTGAGGAATAAATAATATCGAGAATGTGACAGAAGGACATGAATGGAAGGAGGTTAAAAATAAACCAGGAGGTGGGAGAAGGGAGGTGCAGATGCTACGCGGCTCTCTGGGGGCAACCCAGAGGATGGGGCGAGTGCGCCCTGCTTAATGTGCCAGAGCGGGAACCCAGGTCTGGAGGCCAGGGCGCAATTAAAGATGTCGTTCCCCAGTGAGGTGGGGTTTAGATTCAGCATCATTTTCGTTTTGCCTGATCCCAGCCTCACCGTTCCTCTCTCGTTTGCGAACAGCTGATGAGCGGGTCTGTATTGCTGCCTCTCCCAAGATTAGGATGGCATGCATTTTCAGAGTGTTTGAGCAGTCTACAGGGACTGGAGATATGGTGTGTTTTGAAGTATGTGTTTTCTTGGTGTTGGCTTTTCTGATTCTATTACCTTTTTTTTTTTTAATTTTTAAAATTTGTCCCCTTTCTTTCTGCCTTTCTTTCAGATCTGGTTGAGGTACCACCCTAACACAGTTGCAGGAATTAGCATCTAGAGAGGAAAACAGCCTTGTTGTTGTTGGGTAGGAATGGAAGAGGGATGCTTGGCTGCTGTTTGGGAGCATAGAGACAGGAATAGGTGCCTTGCAAAATCCTATTAGTTTAACGGTGTTAAGAAAGGAGGGGGAAAGCCCCTATAAAGGTTTCTTGCATAAAGTCTGCTTGATTCTCCTAAGAATACCCGGAGAAAGAGATTTTAAACCAGTTTGGTTTGTTGGAAAAATGGTTTGATGGTTTTATCTTTCTTTCTTTCTTTCTTTTCACTTTCTTCCCTCCATATCCCATTTCCCCCATGCCTCCCTTCTTCTCTGCCTTCCTCCCTACCCCCTTTCTTCTTTCTGTCTCTTTAGGCTTTAAGATAGTAAGGTAACTAGTGGCCAAATGAAAGGAAAATAGTTTGCTTTTTGAATGTGGAAGAGTGAGTTTGAAAAAATAAAACAATAATTAATAAGCCCAAATGAATGAATTAGAAAGAAATTACTGTGGCGCATAAAGAAGGTAGTTCTAGAGCTTGTAGAATTAACAGTGAGCTGGAAGACCCTCTAACTCATGACCTTTGCCAGAGTTGCTTGGGTAGGAGATATATCTGCACTTTTGCAAATATATGGGCATGTCAGTTTTTCAGGACTCAAGAGGTATCTATACAAACTGTTTGTGGGTGTTGAGAAGTTGAACACAGTCTATTTGGACTGTGCCAGTCTTAATGATGTTGGCTGATAAGATATAGTGAATGTAGCCATAGGGCAGTTTTGTAAGTAAGGCCTTGGACACCTCACCATGTTAAACACTTCCGAATGTAAGATGATGTGACAAGTCAGACAGAGGAGGGGGTTTCACCAGAGATAACTTCTGAGGTGTATTTTCTGGTGTTTTAAGTGCCAATCAAGGATGTGTGTGTGTGAGATGCCCCGCGTTTGCCATTTCCCTGCTTGTCATTTAAGCTATGAGACCAGCATCAACAGCAAAGAGCAGCAGGTGCTCAAGAGTTGGAGCCTGTTATTGGCTTCAGAAAGCCATTGCTCTCATGCTGCCCAAGTGTTTCCACTAATAGAAGCTGGAGGATGCCCTGAATTTTACCTGTTATCGTCGTTTCCAATTCCCTAGGTTATTTTCTGTATTCTTAGAAGTCCTCTTGGACAAAGTAAATGGAAGAAACAGGAGACCTGAGTTAGGAGCAGAGGGTTTCTGAAGTGCTGGCTGAGGAGATGAAGCTAATGGACTTAGGATAACAAAGTCAGAAAAGAGGACCAGGAATAGTACACTGTCTACCAGGAATGGTAGACAAGTTGGGGTCTGCAAAAATGCGGGGTGAATTGGAGAATGAGAGAGCAGGATACAATTAAAAGGGGTGAAGGGTGTACTCCACACACATCAGAAGAGAATATCAGGTGAACATGAAGGCAGTTCAAGGAGAGGAGATGGTTACTAAGAGATGTGGGAACTGAGATTTGCTTCTAGGCTGTGGGTGGTAGGGAGTATTCAGAAAGCTGGAGTAGAGAGAAAAAACACAACAGGGCCATGTTTCATGGAGTCAGAGAGTGCCATTTTCACATAGACATTGTCTAGTGTTTTAGTGGCTTATATGTACCCAAGTTCCATCTTTCCCTACTTCTGACAGTGGCAAAGAATGTGAATGTTGGGAGTGGGTAGATAGACTGCAACCTAGCTTCATGTTGTGTTATGCATAACTGCTGTATCTGTTGCCATTCATTATGTACAAGACAGCGTGCTGTCCTGATAGCATCCTTGATCTCAATTGGTTCTTACTAATGTGGGGTAGAGGGCAGGAATTACGCTATCTACATTTTATAGATTAGGTAACTGGTGTTTGTTCAAATAGTAGAGTCTAAACTGAAAAAATAAATGGTTTCTCTCATTTCTTTAATCTCGAGTAAAGACAGAAAAAGAAGAAAATGGAAGGGTACTTAACTCAGCAACATTTTATGAGTGAAAACTTCAAAGAGAATTCCTTGAGATAAATGAATAATGGAAAGCGCTGTAGAGTCACAGCACTGCTGTTGTGGAATGAAGGGGTGCTAGCGTTGGTGAAGGGGCGGAGGAAAGCAAGAACCGTGTGGGTTGAGAATGGACAGAAGCAAAATAAATGAGTTCCAACAAAAAATAGACTGGTCTGAACTAATAACCAAAGAAGAAAGCAAGATGGATGTGGAGTGGGAGAGATTTTAGAGCAGCCCGTCCTGAGCTGGAAAAGTTATGGTCTTCTGGTGTGTGTTTCGTGATTTGCCTGAGGACAGGAGAAGAAGTGTATGTGGAGTAAAGGGCTGTTTGCTCTCTCTGGTTTGATTCTTTTTATTTTTCTCCTGTGCTTATTTCCCATCCCTCTTCAGGTGAAGTGCTTCTTCTGAATGATTCTAGCCAAAGGATGCTCTTCCCTTCTTCATTTCTATGGAGACCTCAGTGTTGAGATTGCCTCTCCTGGAACCTTACCTTCCACCTTCTCTACCTTCCAAGGTCTTTGCCTCTATCTACAGTGTGGCATTGTCTGTGGCTCCATGAAGCCTTTGATGACAGTAGAGGGAGAGCCTTGGAAATCGTCCTCATAGACAGAGCAGCAATGGCTGGACATATTTTAAGCCCCGTTTTAACATGGGTCAAGCCATCACTAGAAGGCAAGTGCTAAGACTAAAAACTTAATTTGCATTTTATTTAAATTGGACGGACTGGGCTTTGGACAATTTCCACGCAGGAAAAAAATATATTTCATTTTCCAGGCACAACTTCTGGCTGTCAAATACTTGCTGCCTTTGAGTTTTGTAGCGTCATCACCGACCACATCCCAGACATACTTCCAGATTTGAACATCTACCCCAAAAAACGTAGGTGTTTGGGAGACTGCATCATTTCATGACTTATGTTTGAGGAGCACTAGGCTGTTGTCTAGACTAGGCAAGCTCTGGAAAGCAACGCTGAATCTCCGAGAAGAGAGAGCATGGGGTGTGCTGATTTAAAAACAGAAAATGCAAAGTTGGACTGAAAATATCCCAAGTCTTCTAAGCAATCTGCTTAAGGCTTCCAAACTTACCTTAATTTGGTAAGAAAATAAGCTGCCCTATTTTTCTTTCTTCTTCTCTTACGACTGGAACCAGCCATTTCCCAAAAACACCACCATGGAGGTTGCAATGGTGAGTGCAGAGAGCTCAGGGTGCAACAGTCACATGCCTTATGGTTATGCAGCCCAGGCCAGGGCCCGAGAACGGGAGAGACTTGCTCACTCCAGGGCAGCTGCTGCTGCCGCCGTCGCAGCTGCCACAGCTGCTGTCGAAGGCACTGGGGGTACTGGTGGAGGCCCTCACCATCACCACCAGACGCGTGGGGCCTACTCCTCCCATGATTCTCAAGGTAGCCGAGGTAGTCGGAGGAGGAGGCGTCAGCGAACTGAGAAGAAGAAACTCCACCACCGGCAGAGCAGTTTTCCTCATTGCTCGGACCTGATGCCCAGTGGCTCTGAAGAGAAGATACTGAGGGAGCTGAGCGAGGAAGAGGAAGACGAGGAGGAGGAAGAGGAGGAGGAAGAGGAGGGAAGGTTTTACTTTAGTGAAGATGACCACGGGGATGGGTGTTCCTACACAGACCTGCTGCCGCAGGATGATGGGGGTGGGGGTGGCTACAGCTCAGTCCGCTACAGTGACTGCTGTGAACGTGTGGTGATAAACGTGTCTGGTCTACGCTTTGAAACCCAAATGAAGACTTTGGCCCAATTTCCAGAAACTCTGTTGGGAGACCCTGAGAAGAGGACTCAGTACTTCGACCCTTTGCGCAATGAGTATTTTTTTGATAGGAACCGACCAAGCTTTGATGCCATTTTATATTATTACCAGTCAGGAGGCCGCCTGAAGAGACCAGTCAATGTCCCTTTTGATATCTTCACCGAAGAGGTGAAGTTCTATCAGTTGGGAGAAGAAGCCCTGCTCAAGTTCCGGGAAGACGAGGGCTTTGTGAGAGAAGAGGAGGACAGGGCTTTGCCAGAGAATGAATTTAAAAAGCAGATTTGGCTTCTGTTTGAATATCCGGAGAGCTCCAGCCCTGCCAGGGGCATAGCCATCGTATCTGTCCTGGTCATCTTAATCTCTATTGTCATCTTTTGCCTGGAAACCTTGCCCGAGTTCAGGGATGACAGGGATCTCATCATGGCCCTCAGTGCAGGTGGGCACAGCAGGTTACTGAATGACACATCGGCACCCCACCTGGAGAACTCAGGGCACACGATATTCAATGACCCCTTCTTCATCGTGGAGACAGTGTGTATTGTGTGGTTTTCCTTTGAGTTCGTGGTTCGATGCTTTGCCTGTCCCAGCCAAGCACTCTTCTTCAAAAACATCATGAACATCATTGACATCGTCTCCATTTTGCCTTACTTCATCACTCTGGGCACTGATCTGGCCCAGCAGCAGGGGGGTGGCAACGGCCAGCAGCAGCAGGCCATGTCCTTTGCCATCCTCAGGATCATCCGTCTGGTCCGAGTATTTCGGATCTTCAAACTCTCCAGACACTCCAAAGGCCTGCAGATCCTGGGCCACACCCTAAGAGCCAGCATGCGGGAACTGGGCCTTCTTATCTTCTTCCTCTTCATCGGGGTCATTCTCTTTTCCAGCGCTGTGTATTTTGCAGAGGCAGATGAACCCACTACCCATTTCCAAAGCATCCCAGATGCATTTTGGTGGGCTGTGGTGACCATGACAACTGTGGGCTATGGGGACATGAAGCCCATTACAGTGGGAGGAAAGATCGTGGGGTCCCTGTGTGCCATTGCGGGTGTCTTAACCATTGCTTTGCCCGTGCCGGTGATTGTGTCTAACTTTAACTATTTCTACCACAGAGAGACTGAAAACGAGGAACAGACCCAGCTGACACAAAACGCAGTCAGTTGCCCATACCTACCTTCTAATTTGCTCAAGAAATTTCGGAGCTCCACTTCGTCTTCCCTGGGGGACAAGTCAGAGTATCTAGAAATGGAGGAAGGGGTCAAGGAATCTTTATGTGGAAAGGAAGAGAAGTGTCAGGGGAAAGGGGATGACAGCGAGACAGATAAAAACAACTGTTCTAATGCAAAGGCTGTGGAGACAGATGTGTGAATCGCTCTCTCCACCTGCCACTGCTCCCCCCATCTCCAAATATATTCATACATAGAGTGCAGTTATGAAAATGAAATATGCAAATGATTGCACTGCATACAGTAGTCCGCTGTTTAATGGTAATACATGGCATAATTGTGACTAAATTTGTATTGCATATCAAATAAACGATACATCTTGGAGAAGAGGGAGGCTTAAATAGAGCAGATCTATCTTTATATTTTTTAATAGAATGCAAGAATTTTGCACATAATGGGAAAATGTTAATAGTAAAGATGGTCCCAAGGAGAGAGAGAGTGTGTGTGTGTGTGTGTGTGTGTGTGTGTGAGAGAGAGAGAGAGAGAGAGAGAGAGAGTGTGTGTGTACATGGGCGTGTAAGTAACTTGTCAACATTGTTGGGAATTGTGACGTGATGGGAAAAGTTGGCATTCTGAAGTATTTACTATGTAAGAACTAATGAATTTGAAAAGTCTTTTACCAGTGTTTTAATAATATCTCTTATGTCTTTGGATTCTGTAGTTGTTTTTTTAGAAATTGTAAGAATTACTGTGTAGAAAAAAGAGAAAGTAAATTATTTAATAGAATATAGGTCACAATTTAATCTTGGATTTAATTAAAGTTTATTTTTAACTGGAAATTAACTTTTGAAAAGGCTGCAGGGGCCTTTAGAAATTGATTATATTTTATTATTAATTTTGGGGAGATATAACAGTAAATGCCTAACATTCTGGAGGAAATGTAACAAGCTTTGTTCACAGGTCTTAATACTGGATTTTTTTTTTCTTTTGCACTACTTTCTATGCTGAAGCCCGAGAGAGACTTCATACTGTGAATGTTTACTAATGCACCACTCAGTTCAATGACAATCACTGGAAGAATGGTTTCTTCGTCTCATTTACCATTGTTTTACTTTTGTGGGACTAACGACCACACAGACAACAGCACACGATTCATGTTTTAAAATCTGAACAACTGATCTGCAAAGGGACAATGGAGCAAAGATCAGCAGCTGAATCTTTTGAAATTGGTTTGTTACAGTGATGCTTCAGAAACCATACTATTTTAAATATTCTTCTGCCTTTTAAGCCCAGAATAATTTAACCAAAGTTATTGCATGCACAGAAAGAATTCTTGAAGAAATAAGGCACCCAGCAGCAACAGCAATTATGGCTTAAGATTTTTTTTATTAAATATGCAACAAAATGCTAGATTTAAGTCCATTTTGTGTATGTGTGTATGTGTGCAGCTACAAAAACAAAACAAAACACTAAATGTGGGGATTCACCTTACATGTTAAAGCACTCTGCTAAATCAGATCTAGGGAAGAATTGGTTTCATTATCATTATCATGTTTATAAAGGGGATTTCTAGGAACTGTACTTCCATTTAGCTCATAACAGGTGTTCTTGAATTTGAGGTAGCAACAAGGGAATGAGCCTTGCAACACTGTATCATGAAATACAGCTCAGACCACTCAACATAAACATGTAAGAGGCCTTACCATCCAGTTTAATAAAACGAAACAAAACAAAATATTTAGAAATGGTTGTCCTGAGCATTGTGAAGAAATCCCAAGCCAACTATTTCAGCCAAAATAAACACAAGTGTGAACAAAAACTAGTAAACCAAAAACAAACAAAAAAGAAACACCCCACCCTACCCCTCAGTTTTCTCACATGCTCTTGGCCCAGAAAAATCACTAGATACGTTTTACCTCTTCTTTAATATTTGAAATGAAAAGAATTCCAGTAAATCAATACCTTTTTTCCTGTCTTTTCTTTACAGTTATGGGGAGGGAGACTTTACTAGTACTCCATCTAGAGAAGGAAAGGCAGCAAGCAGTGGAGGTGACTGAAAGACTTAGTCGCACCTTGTGATTTGGGCTCCAGAGATGACATTCTGATTCCAACACACCGTATTAGAGAAAAATGTAATGAGCCTTTGACAGGCATGGCCATGACCCCTTTGTAAAAGTCATTTAAACAGGTTTACACCTCATTTTTTTTTTTTAAGGAATAGAAAAGCGTGTTAAATCACAGGCTTAAGGAAAGCAAAGGAAAGCTTGAGAACTCTGAAATGGCTAGTTTCATGCAAATTCTTGATATGATTTCTAAATTATTCAATGTTTCTCTAGTATAGGTCACTTATTTGGTGTTTTGTAGAAGTAACAGCAATACTTTGTGTTAATGAAGGAAAACACTGAATTCCTCTCTATCTTTGACAGCCCCTTTCTAAGAAAGAAAAGTTATAGTAACTTTATTTGGTGATGTAGATTATATTTATAATTCCAAGACTTCATGAGCTACAGATAATTAAGAATCCTAGCGTGTATTTAATCTTACAAAGATTTTTTTAAAAAAGAAATTGATGAAATTTCTAGTCATATGACTTCAAACCAAATATTATTAGAATGTCATTCAAAGTGTGTTTTCCTCCATGCAAAATGCATTTATCTTGATAAGAAACTTTGAAGCCCCTTGCCTTGAGTGTGGGCATTTCTGAATGAAGCACTTCTTTATGTGAAAGGGAGGCATTTAGTGCAGTTGTGAATTAACTTCAGATTCCCAAGTTCAAGCTATATGAAATACTTTCCAACCCTTTGTGCAGATTTCTAACTGGGATAAAAGCTGCGGTACAAACTTATTTAGGAATATAATGTGTGAACTGCAATGTCGTAGAGGTCCCCATACAGGTTCACCGTACAGGGAGAAGAAAATGAAGCGATCCCATTCATGATCAGGATGTTTAGGGTCAGAGGTCTTTACCAGATGAGGAGTGGAGGGAAAGTTTTTGGAGTTGTCCAAAAACTTCTGCTTAGGGTCAGAGGTCTTTACCAGATGAGGAGTGGAGGGAAGTTTTTGGAGTTGTCCAAAAACTTAATTTCATCTTAATAAGGACTTTTTTCCCCCTCAGGTGGATGCATTGCTCTTTCTTGAAAACTCCTGGAAAGGAAGCAGTGATGCCTAATGGTTATGGGGAAGAAAGGGCAGATAGATATTCTTTTCACTTCTATGAAAGGAAGCTAGTAGGTGCCAGAAAAATGACAACTGCTCCCAGGAGTCATGAGAGCTGGTGTTTAGCTGTGGACAGCCTATGCCATTTGATTTTTGTGGTTCATTATTTCTTTCCTTCCCTTTTAGGGTGAAAATTGGCATGTTGGGGTACATTGTTATTTGGTTGCTTTCAGTACCCAAATGCTAATGTGGAGTCAGATGATAACATCATCTGCATAGTTCCGGTTTCTTTAAGTACAATAGCATAATATTTGCAATCATTGTTACATTAACTGAAAAAAAAAATATGAGTTTGAATATTTTTAAATATAACCTAAACTGAGTGAATAGGATGTATTTTGAGGCCTTTTATTCTACAAATTTATAAATGGGAGGAATTCAATTAGTGAAAAAATACATCCTCTGTCTCCAGTTGAATACATTCAATGAAGGTTGGTAAGTAAATATTTTTATTTCTTGCTTTGTCAAAGAACAGTGTTGTCAGAGAGTTCTGACCTGTGTTGAGAACTTATTTTTTATGCTTAGACACATGTAGTGTTTCACAAGTGCTTTTACATTCCTTGTCAATTTTGTGTTATGCTGGGCCATTGAAGCTTTATAAAACAAAACAAAAACCCTTTTCATTAAGCATACATATGTTTAAACAGAATCCAAACTATGAATAAGATATATCCAAGGAAAATATACAGAGTTAGCACATGTGATATCCTAGTTCAAAAAATGTCATTATTAATTAATGGAAATTAGTTTTCATCATACCTAAATAACAGCAGCAGTATCCAGCTTTTTAGCAGAATCAGAAACGGTGTTGTCCATTGCTAATTTTCAGGGTGCTTTTGTACCTGTCATATGAATGTCATTACTAAGAAAAGTGGAAATACATGTAGGTTGTTTTTTTTTTTTTTAAGTGCTCCTGTGGTGATGTGATCCTGTGCACCATGAAGAGTGTAACATCCCTTTTTGTGTCTTTTCTTTTTTTATTGATACAGTTTAGAATGGTTACGGGTTGTCATTCAGTGACAAAAGGGCCTGTTCCAGGAAATCTTCTTGACCCAAAAGTCATTCTGAATTCTGCAAGGAACACTTGATGTGGACAAAAGGTACCTCTTGACTTTCCTGCTGGAAAAAAAAAAAAAAAACCAAAAAACAAAAAACTTCCTTCTATGTATAGAAATATTCAGACTGATGAAGCTTTTCTAGGTTAGACCAAAATCTTGCTTTCTAGTATTGAGGTCTGAATGCCTATTTGAATGAACAATGATGGAGTAGTTTTTGTTCAAGATCAAAGGAACCAAAGCTATTTTTTTTTTTTTGCATTAACTGGGAATATGTACTTCTGAAAAGTAAATTAAGATTAGGACTTGTGATAGGAATTTTATTTCTGGCTTCGTTGTCTGTTTCCATAGCAGTCCTGATTCCTCACACTATTGTCTTCATAAAAGTATGCTAATATTCATCAGGCCATCTGGCCCAATTTGAGGTGCAGAAAAAAAATCATCATTTTGGGGGTGGGGTAGAAATATTAACCCCCGGTATGACTTGTTTGATTTGAAGAACATAGCTCATGTTCATCCTCTGAGGCTCTAAGCATGCCCTATTCAGGCTTCAGGATCAGAGTGGTTTTAGAAGGCCAGTTCAGTGGTCCTTAGGCAGCCTTATCTTCCTGGAAATTATACACTACAATTTATGAGCCACAGTGGGGCTGACCTAAGCTTTAGTTTGTTTCCATTTGCTGTGACTGGTGTCCTGAAATGTGAATTTGTATAGAGGTCACTAGCATCTAGATGACTTTGGTATTTGATCTAGAAATAGTTAATTAACTCTTGTTTTTGGACCTTGGAGTGCTCTATTTTGTAGATTATTCATAGTTGGTTCGTCTTCTGGGTCTGCCTTTAGCCATGCTCTGATTTCAATTTTTTTATGGATATATAGACAGTTTGGGAAGACGCAAAACCATGAAAGGATAGGGTGATAGAGTGTGTAGATCTGAACGTTGTACCACAGACCTTTAATCCCAGTGCTTGAGAAGCTAAGGAGGTCAGCAGTTCAGGAAAAGCCTGAGGTACAAAAGGGATTTCAGGGATACATACCAAAACCTTTACTCAAAAGGCACAGTGTAAAGAAACAAAACAAACAAAAAACAGAAGCACCAGAATTAGAGAAATGAGCAAACCCTAACTGTGTGGCTAAGTCTGGTGAGATAGTGAAGGGAGTTAATTAGGGTTAAATATGAGATTACACAGGTCAGTTTTGTCATGGTCACTATGGTTTTCAGAGATAATGAAAAGTTGACTACTCTAGAGGATGACGTAACACAGAAACTAGCTTCAGATGAAATATACAGGTTAATATTTTCTGTGAAGTGTCAGGTGACATGTCAGCCCACCTTAGCAGTCATCTAGGAAAAACCAGTAAATATAAAAGATGGTCTGTCCTCTTCTAGATATTAATATTATGCAGAAATGTGCTTTGTTTTTTAAAATCCATGTATCAAGAGAGCAGAGACATTTTTGTGCACAGGTTCATAAGTTACTGGTTTTTGGGGGTCTGTCAGTTCTAAAAGCAATCAAAGCACATACATATACTGATTCTGTGACTATTAACTAAAGCAGGGCTAGAGAGTTTTACCTGTTTCAGAGGAACCATGTTCACATATCATACATTATTATATTGCATGTATTATGCATTTTATTCTGCTTTTATTAGGGCAAAATACGTATCAGCAAATCAGTAGTCTAGGTATGGCAGAAAGACAAACTGGAGTGTAAAGGTGAAATTTTCCATTAGTAGGAAAATATGTGCTATAGAGAAACGGTGATATTTGAGCGCTGAAAACCTTTCTTTAAGCTTTAAGTTGGATTTTGTGTCTTAGACCTATAATGACGTTAGAATTAACCTCTGAGGAAATTTCCATGGGGAATGGAGACATGGAATGTTGGTCTCAGGAGGAAAGCTTATTTTTTATGAGACATTGCAAATGCTTATTTTTACTCACATTTTTTCCATTCTGTAAAAGATGCATATGGAAAGGAAAGGAACTATGTTTCTACCTAGCATTTCTCTAGAAATAGATTTACCCTAAAGCCATTATCTTTCTTGTAACTATTGCTTGTTGTGTCTCCCCGATTGTCCCAGGTTTAATTATAGCATTAAAAAGTTTTACATTTTTGTTTCTGGAGCAAGTCCCAAACCTCTCTTAGTCTCTGAAGGTATTCACATAAAATAGTTGGAGAATATGGGCTCTTTTGTAATACCAGGTGATAATTATATGAATCCTTACCCAGTCATGATAAGGACCATATTAGCTAGCTTGGAAGATGCATGCTGTTCTATTTATAAGCTGACTACGCTTGCACTTGAATGGATTGGTGATTTCCCCAAAGAACACTCATGGCGTTGATAGCACCTGAGTGAGTCTTTCTTTTCCTTCTCAATGGTAGGGATCATGATCCAAATGTGGCTTTCAGTTGCTGTCAGGCAGAGGAGGAAATAATTAATGAGGCTCTCTGTGGACTGAAGTCTGTGAAGAGGTTACTGACTCCCCAGGGGGTGCCTTTGGATTAAGATTTATTTATTTATTTGCTTGCTGTTTCTGGTTGAACCCAAATTTTAATAAGTTAGTGTTTATTTTAAAAAATATTTTTAATATTTCTTGAGAATTTCATACACTGCATTTTGATCATACTCCCCCTCCTCTATCTTCTCTTAGGTCTATTCCCCCAGTCCATAACACCCAACTTTGTGTTCACATTAAAAAATAAAACAAGATCAATTAGTGCTACCTATCTATTCTCAGGTATATGCTGTTCGAAGAAATGTGTTTGACCAACCAGGAGCCGCCCTTAAAGAAACTAGCCATCCTCCCAGAAGTTTTAAATTTTAGGCTGGTTTTCTTAATGCTAAAATGAGGTTTGAGAAAAGTCGCTAGAAATTCTGAGCCTAATCCTATCTTATTAACCCCAGGCATATCTCTAGCTAATTATTTTAAGAAATTAATATATTTAGAAGGTGCAATCTTTAATCAGAACTTTTAATTTGGGGAGATATTTAGCCTAGAATAGTGACTTATTTATTCATTCTTCCCGAGGGCATAATGCAATCCCTTTGTATTTTTGTGCCCTTTTCCTTGACTTTCAACATTATATTTAAATTGGTAGATTTCATTCTAAACATTTTGTCTTTTCAACAAAGTAAAAGGCACTGAATGTATTGATTGGATGACGGCAAGTGTATTTGAGACCTTCTTTTGTAACATTTTGTTTTTGGTCTATTTTTAAGCTGACTTCAGTAACTATGAAATACAACATAAGATGTGCCTGTTGACTATATCCTAGTGTTCCGATGCTGTTGGACTGTTAGAGTTCCTTTTCCTTCTGAGTAGCTCTAAGTGACCTCAGAGTTCTTGACCAGTTTCTGACAGAATGGAATTAGGGTCTAGGACCAGAGCCAACCGGGAGACAGGTGGAGTTGGACGCAGGTGGGCAAGAAGCATGGAGCGATGCCTAAATAAAGTCATCAATTTGTGGGAAGGATCAGCTAGATCAGCCTAAAAAAGCTGCATTTTATAATGCTAATTATAATATATATATTTTTTGCAAACCCAAGGTATCCAGAAGAATGTGTTCCTCTAGGCATATGGCTATGCATGCCCCACTGTCACAATGCTCTGCTTTCTGTCTCCCAGAACACTTACATTCAAAAGCTACACCTGCTGCAACAACATAAGGATAAAACTTATTAAATCTTGTCAAGGATAAAACTCACTTTTCTCTTCTGCAAAAAGGTTTTTCACATCCTTGAAAAGATTGACACTTGGGCGCTGGTCATGAACTGATACTGAGATAAGTAACCAACGGAAGCACTGGGATAAACATCATTAACGAGGAGCTGTGTGATGTGTTTATATTGGTTATTACTTGTGTGTAATACATGGAGGAATGGAGAAATCATAAAAACTTGTACAACCTAATTAGAACTCTGCTGTCACATGCTCCTTGCTGATTTAGCTGTCACAGTGACTGTTTTTCATCCACCTAGAGACAAGGTGTCATTCCACTACCAGAATCCACATATTTCACAGGAATCCAGGCAGTGTGAGAAAGAAAGGGTTGGATTAGACAGATGAGCATAAAGCCACATACAGTATCTCAAGGTGTGAGTCATCCTGTGATGCCAGCCTATTTTTATTCTCTCAAGAGATCGAGAGGAATCTTTTAGATAGGAGCAGCTCTCTTTAGGAATTACCGTTTCTTTCTTGTAGCATGTTAGGAGGTAAATCCTACCTTCTTCATTGCTAAAGCAATGCTGACAATCACATTCTGGAAGCATTTTCCCCCCTTATTTCAATTTTGAAAAGTCTCAGTTGCATTCTAACCTTTGCAAGAGAGATTAAAAAATCATCTGACTTTAAATTTTTGTTGTTGTTATTGCTTTCCTGAAGGGGGTTAGTAATGAGTAATGGTGTAACATTCTAATATATGTTTAAACCAAAGAAACAGTAAAACATCCAGAAATGTCCTTTTTTGTTTTCTTTTCAACAATTCACCTTGTTACAAAGCATTTTTTTTTAACGCTGAAGAGATAAAGAAAATACTTGGCTTCCCCACTTTCCCAGGACCCCACCTCTGGTCAGACATCATTACTTCCACCTGAGCCTAAAATATGATGGCTATTGCCACCCCCTGCTCACACAGTTCTTAGCAGGAGCTATTTGTGTGTGATTTAAGTAGATGTCTTGCTATTTTATGAATCAGGTCGTAGCAGTGCATATCCAGAGAGCTCCCACTGTCACCTGCATTGTGGTTATATTCTGTTCCCTTATTATGCTAGATCTTTTCTGCCTATTACTGAACAGCTGGAATTTTTGAACCAGCTGGATGATTAGATTTTTTTTTCCCTCTTGTTTTCACCCAGATGCTTTATAATTGTGTACAAACAATCCTGGTCTGGAACAACTTGGAAACATAACAACAATAACAACAACAAAAATCTATTCTGATACAGTTATTATTAGGTATTGGATCACAATTAAGGGAAGTTATGGATGTCTGTTGCTTTATAAACATGCTATTCAGTTTGTCAGCATCATTTTGATTCCTAGACAACGATGTTGATTTACCAACTTTTAAAACACCTCTTGCCTTATACCTTAGGCTACTGAAATGCTGTTTGTTACATTGATTGGCTTAAGGGGGGCTGTTTGT
This sequence comes from Psammomys obesus, assembly GCF_907164565.1. Taxonomy (NCBI): domain Eukaryota; kingdom Metazoa; phylum Chordata; class Mammalia; order Rodentia; family Muridae; genus Psammomys; species Psammomys obesus. The sequence goes on along the minus strand of NW_026585504.1, from coordinate 27,531,019 downwards.
ACACAAGAAAGGTGCACCTGAATTTTCCACTGAGGGCTGACAAGAGGAGCTGACAGCAGGCAAGCTATAGTCTCTCAGTCTATTTTTAGGTTAGTCCCTTTGTGACTGACTTCAACCCTGACTGAGAAGCTTGAAATTCAAAGACAATGAAGTGTGTTCTATTATGAAGATTTTGAGAATTATATACCACTATATGGTAGGGAAAATTTTAATTCTGATACTGTTTGTTGGTGTCCTACCCAGGATAAAATTAGAAGAAGAAAAAAAAACTATACAGACTTCTCCTTACCCAGATTTTTTTGTCCCCATAGATGTTCCTTAAATGCAGGCTGGACTATGCAAGATGTACTAAATCTTCAGAAATCTACAACTCGGTGCATGGATATTTGAAATATGGGCAAATTTGTTTTTGTAAAAGAGCTTTTTTGCCTATTTTTCATTTTTTTAATGCTTTCCTTCCTCTTAGAAGCTACCTACATGTACGCCAGTGTCTAGTTTTTTTGTTTTTGTTTGTTTGTTTATTTTTGGAGCTTGAATTGCCAGGCTATCATGATGAAATGTCACTTGAGAAAACCATGACTTCTTTCCTAAAATGTACTTTTTTTTTGACAATAGCTTCTGAATCCACAGTGTAGTAAATAGTCCTAAATCCAATCTGAATAGCTTACTTTTCTTTCTTTCTTTCTTTCTTTCTTTCTTTCTTTCTTTCTTTCTTT
>NW_026585504.1:27376028-27530293 GCF_907164565.1 Psammomys obesus | reverse complement strand
TTTCTTTCTTTCTTTCTTTCTTTCTTTCTTTCTTTCTTTTTCTTTCTTTCTTTCTTTCTTCTTTCTTAATTTCTTTCTTTCTTCCCTTCTTTCTCTCTTTGGTTAAAGTTGTTATAATAGTCAGTGTTTTCAAATAGTGGTAGTGATTATGTGAAAAGTATTTCCTCCTTTTAAATCACAAAATTCACATTAATTTAGTAATGGTGAATAAATTATAAGGAGAAAGAAGTGTCGGGACAGTTGGTGGTGGTGGTAGTGGTGATGGTAGAAGACAGAAAGATAGACATATAGATGATGGATAAGTGGACAGGCATACTGGCAGACAGGTAGAACAGATGAACTAACAAGTGAGCAGAATAAAAGGAGATTAACAAAAATCAGAAGAATGTAAAAAACAGTAAATGTTATTTTTTTAAAAATGTCTTAGGTAGCATTTCTGATACCATCGTTTGTTCTTGTCATGAGAGTATTTTCTTTTAGAAAAATAACTGATAATGGTTCTGGAAATCCTGACCTGCATAAGACTTAAATGCAAAATGGGTGTTTCTTTGTTTGTTTGTTTGGGGTGGCTATTTCCCATAGGTAAGAAAAATGTATCGTGTAGCTGGCCAAAGTGCTCAGGTTTTTCTTTGTTTTCAAGACACTGTCGTGTTAGCTTGCAGAAACTCTATGTACCCCTTACCCGCTTCCAGAAGGCAGGCCATGCCCCCATCCCCACAGTCTCTTTCTGGAACAGAAAGTTGATAAGCATGCCATGCTGAGGCCTTGCAGGTTACAGCAATAGCTGAAGATTAGATTAGGCTAAGTTACACGGTACCACACTGAACCGTCTTTTGTTTTATGGAGCAGAAGAGTTTGTATCTTCAGGACACCCTGTCATGCTATACTTAGTGGCCATTATTTTTAATACTCTCTTACTTTTAGACCTGGTCCTGACTGTGAGAGTGAATCTCTTCTTCCTAATGAAGCTCATTTTTTAATTACTAATTTTATTATTTTAATTTAATTTTTATTTATTACAATTTATTCACTTTATATCCCAGCTGTAGCCCACCCTCATCCCCTCCAAACCTGACCCTCCTTCTCTCATCTCCTCCCATACCCCTTCCCCAGTCCACTGATAATGGAAGACCTCCTTCCCTTCCCTCTGACTCTAGCCTATAATGTCTCATCAGGACTGGCTACCTTGTCTTCCTCTGTGGCCTGGTAAGGCTACTCCCCTCTCAGGCGAAGGTGAGCAAAGAGCCAGCCACTGAGTTCATGTCAGAGACAGCCCCTGTTCCCCTTACTAGGCAGTCTATTTAGAAACAGCTGCCTCTGTGAAGGGGTTCCACGTTATCTCCATGCATGGTCATTGGTTGGAGTATCAGTCTCAGAAAAGACCCCTAAGACCCAGATTTTTTGGTTCTGTTGTTCTCCTTGAGGAGCTCCTTTCCCCTCCAGGTCTTTCTATCTCCCCCTTCTTTCATAAGATTCTCTGCACTCTGCCCAAAGTTCGGCTATGAGTTTCAGCATCTGCTTTGATATACCCTTCTGGGTAGATTCTTTCATAGTCCCTCTGTGGTAGGCTCCTGTCCTGTTCCTTGTTATGGCACTTTCTCCTTTCAACCTCCATTTAAGTCATACCATGTCTGGATCTTCTGTTTTAGAAGTAAGGCTTCCAATATTGATACACAATTGTGATAACATCTTCAGGTATCACCTGCTATCATTACTTTAAGAACAACTTCCTCTCCTGTGACGTGTGCCTTAGATTACATCTATCTATCTATCTATCTATCTATCTATCTATCTATCTATCTATCTATCATCTATCTATCTATCTATCATTTCTTAGTATCTTGGAACTTACATTAGAGTTCCTGGTTTGAGTCTTCATTCAAGCCAAAGAAACATTATCTTTAATTGAAGTTGCTACTACTTAAAGCCAAAACACTTGGTCAGGCCAGTGAATAGAAAGGAAAATAAATAAAGCAAAGCTAAGTGGATTGCTTGGTCTTGTGAGGCATCAGTTCATTCTGCTTCATTAAAGCCATTAGAATCAAATCCATCCTGGATTCTCTTTAAATTTGGAAGTTTATCAGTTTCTAGCCATTGGGCTGGAGAAATACTTTTATCTGTAAAACCCATCATCTCCTGGGATTTCTTGGTTTTAGTTTAGGAAATGACGACTCTTTCTGGTGCCTTAGAAATATGATGTACTGTGTATTAAATGTAAATTCTTGTAAATAAGACATTTTCTTACATATTTTTGTGAAAGTGTCTGAAGTATCTGTAGACTTGAAAATGTATATTGTTCTAAATTAGCCAGCACATTGTTAATATTTGAAGCTATTTAGACAAACAGTTGACTTGCTTGTTAATACATTATGAAGGGGGAAATGAGTTAGATATTTTTCTTAATATTGGACATTAAAGATGGGAGTACATGTATTAATTTACAGTTTCTGAAACAGATTGAAAGTAATAAATGCCTAGATGTTCTGTGTGTTTCATTCAGAAGCACTTTAAAAGAAAGCAAATGCATTTAAAATACATCTTCACCTAATCAGAGAGTAGAATTTGGAATTGTAAGATTTCATTAAGTAGATTACATTTCCTAACTATTAAATAAGTTTATAACACCTTTTTTTTGTGAAAATACTTTAAAGCCTATAAGTTGCATAACAATGAGATCACAGAACAAACTTTGACATTATGAAGATTTGTCTCCCAGGAAAGGCTGTTATATTTTCAGAAGAAAATTACTCCTCATGTATGCATTTGAAGATGAATATTTTAGCGTAATTATCTTTAATTTTTATTTTGGATTTTGACTTTGTAACTTGATTATAGTTTTAATTTTTTTTCCTGGAATCAAATGGATGCCTTATAGGACACTAGATAACTGTCAATTCATATTGATTATCAATTCTATGATTAGTAGCACTTCTATAGAAATATTAAGCTTTATACATAAAACAAAAGAAATGGTTTCCCAATTGACCCCTAGACAAATTAGGGTCAAAGTCATTCCTCTTTCTACTAGCCATACTGAACACATTTTCAGTAATCATGCTTTTCTGTTTCTTAATATTTTTGAACATATAATTACACTGAGTAATGTGCTCACTCTAGCCTAGTCATGGTATATATAAAAACCGAAAGAAGTACGCCTTGTAGTCTCCAGTGAATAGCAATAAAAGCATCCCAGGATGAAACTCTGGCCAAAAGGATGACTTTAGGGCCGATGCTCTGGAACAGTATTCTAGGCAGCTCCCAGACATTCAATGGAGAGTGCTGTAAACACAACATAGATGACTCAGTCTCTGAAAGGAATCCCCAGGTTCTTAGCAGGTTCAATGTTGCCCTGCACTGATCCCTCAGATCACATGAACTATCAGATGTCAGTTATTTGGGAATGGTCAAATAAAAATTGAGCAGGATAATTAGTAAGGAAGGTTTATTATTAAATAATACTTTGCCTTATTTTGCATACTGTTAGTATCTCTGTAAGAAAATCCTAATTCTAGGCATTTCTTGTTTTCTCAACTATGGATAGCAAGGACAAAAGGTTGAAAGATATATTGATCATCAATAACTACAACTTGGCTTTGCATATTTCCATGAGTGATGAATACTCAAACCTACTAGATTATAGGTTTTATCATTAGTCTGATAATATAATCACATTTCAATAATTTGTTATTTTTTATGGGTGCCTGAGGGTGGAGGTAAATACAGCCCACCTAAGAGTCAGCTGAGGGGCAACATGGCCAGAATTTGTCATTGCCTTTCTCTACTAAGACAATGAACATGTTTGTGCTTAAAGCTCTCAAAGCAAACAAGCAAAAAACTCAAACTTTCTCAGCTATTCAGGGGAGGGAATGTTCAGGCTTTACCATATGCTATAACAATAGAAGTTTTGGGAGAAGACAATTGAGTGAATTTGTTGTTTGGGCCATTTTATTTTGTCCACATCTAAATCAAACCACACACACACACACACACACACACATATATATATATATATATTTTTTTTTTTTCCTTGAGTGGATAAAATGAATACTATGTGCTTCTTCTGTGCAGTTTTTCTGAAGAGACTAATATACAATTGTGAAAAGTACCTTCATTTGCATTTATGTTAGTAGAACCTAAATGACACATTTCCCCTGGCTTCAGGGCATATAAGAGATCCAAGAGGATGTAGTGTGCTCCGTGTAGCTCCACAACTGAAGGATGGAGAGATGGTGCAATAGGTAAAGAGCTCACCACCCAGGAGTGGGAATCTGAGTTCAGACCTTTAGTGCCCACATAAAGCATATAGGGTAGCATTGACCTATAATCCTGGAGCTCCAATGGCAAACTGAGAGAGAGAGACAGGAGACTCCCCCGCAAAGCTGTGGGCCTGAGAGCTTGGCAATGCAGCAGTGAGCAAGGAGAGACCCTGAGTTCAACTAATCTGGAAGTCAAGACACTGAGGTTGTCTCTGACCTCCACGCATGCACAGAACTATACACTTCCCCCCCCCCCACAAGCACATACATGTTCTTGGAGGATTCAGTTGTGCCTTTACACTGAGAAAGCTGAAGAGATTTGTTCATTACTTTGTGATACGGCAAGTTAATTCCATGTATTTTAAGAGTGCTATTGGAGTATGTTTATCTTATGACAGAATATGGTAATATAGATTAATACAATGACCTCGAGAACGATGAGTGCACGTAGTGAAAAAATGAAAGAAAGCTACAGGTATTGTAATAAAAACCTTGGGAGTTATTTTAACTAACTAGTTTAGTATAACAATATAACGACATTATGTTTCTAGTATATATAGAATAGGACAGAGGGAAAAAGCTTTTGAATAAGCCTCTTCCACTTCCCTTTTCTCTATGCATCTTTATCCTACCTCATAGCAATTGTCACATATTTATAAGCCAAATTGCGTTAATCTCTGGTTGTATATCATTACCATTTTCTTACTTTTCCTACATTGTTTATTTTTATTTTATGGCTAAGACTTTACACCTATACAAAATTCTATTCACTCAATGTGCATAGTTTTTCTTGGCCATTCTAATATGATGTGTATTTTGTCAGCTTTAACATTTTTATTATAAAAACGGTCCGTGATAAATGTCTTCACATATATATTGATAGTATTTAGGCATCTCTGTATGCTTGTTTCTCAGAGAAAGTTGATCACTTGTAAAAAAAAATATTTTAATTTCTTTGACATCACCTTTTTTTCACAACAGGCTGTTCTGTATCAATAATGAACCTAATACGGCAAGAAACAACTTTGGGAAACCATTTGCCATTCTCTTTAGCTGAGCAGCATAAATCATTTAAATATTATCAATAATAGACTGACTATAGGTTGACCTCAGCTTTGCCTATTCAAGTAGTAAATTGCTTTAGTAAGACAAACATTGCTTGAGTAGTTGAAGGCAAAGTCATTACTCTTACCTCTCCATTGTCTTGTAAGTGGTCTCCCATTCCTTCTCATTTGGGTTGCAGAGATCAGGCTAATTATATACCCATTTTCTTAGCCTAGTGGAAATTTTCCCTTCAGCTCCCTTGTCTCTGTTAACCCCATCATATCATCACTTAAGCCTTTTTTTTCCCAGTAAGTTTTCTTTTTTTTTAATTTTATTTTTTTTTAATTTTTAAATAATTTTATACATTCACTTGTATCCCAGCTGTGGCCCACTCCTTCTTTCCCTCCCATTCCTCCCCTCCCTCCCTCATCTCCTCCCTGCCCCTTTTCAAGTCCACTGAGAGGGGGTGTCCTCCTCTCCTTCCCTCTGGCCCTAGCTTATCAAGTATCTTCAGGATGGTTGCAATGTCCTTATCTGTGACATAGCAAGGCTGCTCCTCCCCCAGGGGAGAGGGGAGGATCATGAGTTCATGTCAGAACCATTCCTGTCCCCCTTACTAGGGAACCTACTTGGATACTGAGCTACCATGGGCTATGTCTGAGCAGGGGTTGTAGGTGATATCCATGCATGGTCCTTGGTTGGATAAACAGTCTCGTAGAAGACCCCTGTGCTCAGATATATTTGGACCTTGTGGGGCTCCCTGTCCCCTCTAGGATATACTAATTCCTCCTTCCTTCATATGATTCCATACACTGTGCCGAAGGCTTGGTTATGAGTTGCAACTTCTGCTTTGACACACTGCTAGGTAGAGTCTTTCAGATGCCTTCTGTGGTAGGCTACTGTCCTGTTACTTGTTTTCTCCTATCATTTGTAGGAAAAATAATGCTCAGAGATACCCAAGATCTGCACATTTCTGAGCAGATTCATAGGAAGGACCCTAGAAGAGGATCCATCCTAGAACACAGGTTTTATTCCCACTTGTCCTCCTTTTTGTTCTTCTGTTTCTCTTTATTTCTTTTCTTTACTTTTCTCATAATGGAATATCTAACTTTTGACTGACTTGATGTCTTACTGTCAAGGAATAAATGTGTTTCTCTGTTGGTGTCCATCACTTAGCATCTTAGTATTGAAGACAGAAGCCCATGTGCTGGTTAAGAGAGTCCAGTTACATAAAGCCCTGAGTATTAAGGAGACAGAAGCTATGTTCTTACTGTACAGGTTACTCTGGGATTATGTCATGCCCTTGAAGAATGGTTTGCCTGCCTAATTTCAAGGTTTAACATTTTAATGAATGACTCTTAGATTCCCGCATTCCCATAGCCATTGTTTTCAAATTCTTCTCTCAGATACCATAAAGGATTTAGAGGATCCTGGAATTTTTTTTTCAATCATTTCTTATTCTAACCTTTGAGACCCTCATTCCTTATTATGTATCTTATTATCTGCTTATCTTTTTTTACTACTGATTTTGGAGTGACTGACTCAATTAACTAAATCTGGTCCCACTCATTTCTTTTTATTACAGAAACATTGTTGAAAGAAACAAATGATATTTTAAAAGTTTTAATCAGTTTATATTACCATAAATACTCTATTTCTTCCAAGTGGACGTTGCTTGTCAGAGAGATATTGATGTCCTAAGACATATTTACCTATTTTCCAGGTCCAGTCACTTCTGTAAAGAGGCAATGAAGCTAAGAGCTACTTTACAGTTTCTAAAATAAGCAAATAAGGAAACTAGAACACATTAATATATAAAATGAGGTAGACAAGTTATGAAAAATACTTCTGATTTTAAAGCCTCGTTGGGAGTGTTTGGAATAGGCTCTTGCGCAAGGTCATAGCCCTGCCACTTGTTAGACACTGTAATGTTCCCTGTTCTTATCTGTAGCCAACAGGTGCTAGAGAACCATTAAGTCTTTAGCATCCCGGAACATCCCTTTGTATTCATTCAAGATCCATGAATTCAAGGGAAATTTCTGATCCCTTGAGGAATCTCAAAACTCAATTCCAATTGTAAGGCTATAGCATTTGTCTTATGAGACTAGTCTTCAGTTTATGAAACGAGAGGTTTAGAGTTTAATTTTGTAGTATTGCTCCCCTCTGTTTATGTTTCAAAAATCAACTTTGGTTCCAACCTTCCATATTTCTTTCCTTTTTACTGAAACTTAGTCCATACAAATTATTCCTACATCTGATGAAACCAATTTACAATAAATAGGGTCATAAATCCCAGTTCAAATTGCTAAAGGCTTTAATCACAAGTTAGTTTAGCACATGCATTAATTAGAATTTTCCAAGTATCAACCCATTCTCAAATGCAGTGATTTATATGTGTTGGCAGTTTGGCTAAGTTCCCTCGGCTGGTTCTTTTGGAAGCATCAGTGCTTTTATGAGTGTCTACAGCCAGCACAGAGGTATACCCTTGGCTGATTTTTCCCAAATGAGTGAGAGTTAATCGATGACAAGTTAGCCATCTTCAGATCCCAGTATGGCAGCTCAGGCTTCACTTGTAGCTGAGCTCTGAAGTATTTAGATAGGATAAACATGATTGATGATTCTCTCAAGCATCTATCTGTATGGTCTTTGTTTTTCTGTTAATATTTTAATTAGCTAAACAAGTCACATGGCCAATTGTAGATACAAAAGACAGATCTAACTGTTTGATGACAAGAATTTGAATTTCTCATGCTCTTTTTCTTTAATTTATAACATATTATTATGTCTCCTTTCATGAAGAATTTCCTCCCAGAAGAAATATTATAAATAACTTGTCCCTTTATGTAGAAACAATGCATGGGAAAATTGTTCATTTTAGCCTGTCTTTCTAGCTCTTTGCCCTTGAACCTTAACTTACAGTTAAGTTTGCCTGTAACCTTAACTTACAGTTTCTAGATTATATGTGCTTTTGGATATAATATTTTATAGATTGTCTTTTAAAGATATCTTCATTTATGTTACGATTTACTTCTTATGTTTATTTTTTGTATTGAGCAAATCACAAACTTTGAGGAATATCAGGTTCATGTGTGTCTTGGCAATTTTTTTTTAGTCTAACTAGGCGCACACATAGTGTGCCTAAAATACAGGTTACCCTGGCTATACAAGAATTTCACAGTAAGCATGTTTATATATGTGTTACATTTGCTTGTGACACATTGTGGCTTTTTGTAGTTGTTTGAAAACAATTATTAGAGCATAATGAATATTTGTATCAATAAATCTCTGCTACCTCTTTGTGCCTTGGAGTTAAACTGAAAACATGGCTGTCTTCTGTGAACTTAATATTCATGTCCTATGGTGTTTAGTTAGAAAATGCAAGTCCAGTCTTGGTTCTGTCTTCTCCCATGTGGAAAATGTTAGCACCGTTGCCCAGTAAATAGCAACAGTTTTGTCTGCTGCCCATGCATGCACCATGGAATAGGGAGAGAGTATATCTTGCTAGACAATTCAGAGCTGTGTACTAAGTACAGTATTCATCCAGGAGCAAAGCTTCTAGATTTCAGACACCCTGGCTCATCGTCACCATCAATGATAGTTCTGTTTGACTTTCTGTACTTCTTTAGCCATCTTGGACACAAATGTGTTTTACTCCTTGGATAAAGGGACTGAGAGAGTTTTCTGATGCGCATACGAAGAAGTGACTTGAGGGTTAGTTTAGTTTTTTTTTTCATCTACATGGCATAAAGATGTATTTTCTAATACAATTTCCTAGAAAATTTTTAATATTTGTTTTCTAGAAATTGTTAACTAATTTTAATTTTAAGAGCCCTTGAAAAAGTATTTGCTGGAGAAGACAAATTTATTTAAAACAAACAAACAAACAAACAAACAAACCTTATATCTACCTATAGTCATATAATCATAGCTACTTAGTTATCTCTCCTGCTTTGCTTGGGTTGATATACATGAGATTGTGTTCTTTGCTTCCCATGGTTTAAAATACTTTGTTTTTATTCAAAAGGATGTTGACTGCTCCTTTTGTTGTACTGCATTTTCATGCTTAAGAATTGCCTTTCATTTTTTAAATAGCCATTATAAGGCGAAGGGGGGATTTGGGCAGCATCCTGGTTCTTTAATGACTGAAAATAAACCCTTTCTGTGGATACCGTCAACAATTAAATTTCTCACAGAGCAAATTCTCTATGCTCACAAGGAATCAGAGTGCGCTTAATATTCTCTGGGTATATTTAGATTAAATTTTGGATGACAAAACCTCTGTGCCTGTGGGTGTGACACTAGTCAATTCAAACAGCTGTGAGTAAAATATGTTTGCAAACAATTGCACGTGTGTCTAACATGTACAGATGTTTCATCCTGGTCCTTATTTAATAAACAAGACATTTTTACAACTTTTTACATAGGGTTTGTGTTGTGCTGGGCATTCTTAGTAATTCAGCCTGCTATAACAATATCACCTACATATATAACTAAATAAAATTTGAGGACCATGTACAGGAATTTCATAACCAACCCAATTCTTTGATGTCTACAGTCGATTTCTCCATGTGATCAAACTAAAAAAAAAAAAAACCAAAACCAAAAAAAAAAAAAAAAAAACAAAAAAAAAACCAGCTTTATTTGGTCATCTAATTTATTAGCATATTCTAGATTTTATATACATAAAATCACCTGCTTTGGCATCTCCTGTTTCTGGTTACTTTCCATGAGCATATTTTTTATCTATTGCATTATGTTCATCAGCTGCTATCATTTTACTGTTAGACATGGTTTGGGGTATAGGTTCAGCACATTCTGTTTTATCCATTTGTCTCTTGATTGATATCTGGTGTACCTTGATGAATATAGTTTTCATTTTGACAGATATTCTATCCTGATGATGATTTGATCTATTTCGATAGAGATTTGGTCTACTTAAATGGCTATTTTGTATTGTTTGGAAGTTGATCTATCTTGAGGCATACTGGTCTCTCTGGACAAATATCTGGACACCTTGATGGATATTTGTTTCTTATTGATGGATATCTGTTTCAACTTCACTTTGAACAATATTAGTTAATTATAATATAGATATGAAATTCCAAAGTAGCTCTTCCTTTTATAGAATAGATCAATTATGATTTAGGGACAAAAGAAGATATTATAATCTTATATCCATATATTTGAGTCTCCATTTTACTCTAGCAACCTGTGACCTACAATATATTTCTTAACTTCTCTATTAATTTTGTTCTGTGGCAATTTTATTCATGTAAAATGTATTCTGATTATACTTCTGCCCCATTATCTCCTTCCTAGTGCCATCACGTTTCTCATCTTTAATAGTTCCTTTCTCAGATTCATGAATTTGTTTTTGTGTGGGGGTCCATTTAAACGATTGGGGCACATAACTCTCCCTTTCTCCGAATTCATAGAAAATAAACAGTTCAGCAGCAAGGAGTAGGACCCTCCTACCTTGCCTAATTGTCAATTACTTATTCTTGTGGAGGTACCTATAGATGCCCTGAGTTTGCAATGTCAATTGCCATGCCTTGCACAGAAGATGGCATTTCACTATCTTCCCCTCTATCCTCGTGTACTTACATTCTTTCTACCCTTTCTTCCACAAGTCTTGTTTATTTTCAGCACCTTGTATAGCTGTGGTCCTAAATAAAATTCAGATTAAGTATGCATCATACTCCCCCCCCCCCCAGAGGCTACTTTGTCTTTTATACATTTTGTCACTTTGACAGCAGCATTGATGATTTCTTTAGACATGCATGCTGACACACAGGTACTTCTGTAACCATCCAGAAAAGCTCTTCTTTAGTTCAAAAACTATAAATGATATTTAGAAGTATTTCAGTGATGGTAATTGGTAAATGAAATGAAATGCTTGTTATTAACTGAAAGTTTAAACTTTAGTATTTTTTTAAATTTTTTATTAATTACACTTTATTCATTTTGTATCCCCCCATAAGTCCCTTTCTCCTCCCCTGCCAATCCCACCCTCCCTCCCCTTTCTGCATGCATGCCACTCCCCAAGTCCACTGATAGGGTAGGTTCTCCTCTTCTTTCTGATCTTAGTCTATCAGTTCTCATCAAAAGTGGTTGCATTGTCCTCTACTGTGGCCTGGTAAGGCTGCTCCCCCCTCAGGGGGAAGTGATCAACGAGCAGGCCAATCAAATTATGTCAGAGGCAGTCCCTCTTCCCATTACTATGTAAACCACTTGGACACTGAACTGCCATGGGCTACACCTGTGCAGGGGTTCCAGGTCATCTCTACGAATAGTCCTTGATTGGAGTATGATTTTCTGGGAAGTTCCCTGTGTTCAAAACAATTATCTGAGCTACATGTTGAATTCAAGAAGAACTTACATGGATGCCAGTTTAGGAAGAGCAATTTTACTCTGCAAACTTTTGTATGATTGTTAAAGCAAGAAGCAATGTGAGTGTAAAAGGTTGTTTTTATACTTTTGTCTTTGAAGTCTTTAGATATAATCTCTTGGATCTAAAACTATTGTCTATGTTTACTTACAGTTTTACGTTCCACCTCCATTCCTGTCCTCTCTTTTTTCTTTGTGGTGTTTTTGCTCTTTTACTTTGTACTTATATTTATGTTTCTGTTTTCCTTCCCATGTTGGTTTCTGCCCTCTTTCTCTTCCTCCTTTATTTTTCCATGGCTCACCACCTTTTTTCTCCCTCTTTCTCTTTCTTACCTTCTATCATTTTTTACTTCTAGCCAAAAAGATCCTTTAGGATATTTTTGAAGAGCCAAATTCTTGTTCAGGTCTATATACTGACAATTTTTTTTCCTGGAGTTTTTTTCTGTTCTTACCTAGAAATGTCAACAATACTGCCAGAGCTAGTTCTGCATCCTATACCTGGCAGAATTCCAGGAATTAATTCCAGTGGGATGTCTGTTTTAGAAGCTGCCTTAAGATCTTTGTAGTAGTTTTCAGACTGCTATCCAAAGAGAGCTAAGTCCATTAGTTAGTTAATTAGTCTAGTTAAGTCCATTCCTTAAAATGTTTTGCTGAAATGCTTGGCCACTTAATCACTGTAATGCATATTTATATAAAATACAAATTTCTCTGTGTACGTGTGTGTGTGTGTGTGTGTGTGTGTGTGTGTGAAATACGACACACATCTTCACATTTTGAAGGAGGTAATGAAACTCCATAAAACCATTCCTCTTCTGCTCCGAAACTTGTATTTTCCTCCTCCTCATGGTTGCTGTGATGGCACTGTGTGAGGCTCCAGGGATTCTCTTTCATTCCATTTCCTGCTAAACTAATCACAGTTTTCTTTTGTTTAGTCAATGATATAACAATTAGACTTTAGGACTTGTGCTTCCAAACAGGCTTGATGCCTAGTAAAGTAATTGGTTAGTATTCATTACATGCATTTGTCATTTGTCATTAAAATAATAAAGTAGTGGAAAGAATCATTGTTGTCCAGATTAAGAGGATGCCGGGGAAGTATTAGAATGAAGTTAAAGCAGGAGTGTTCTGACAAATACTGACATATGCTTCATAGATGATTCTAGAATTAGACACTGATATTTACTATGGAATATGCTTGTTTTGATTTCTGTGATTAATAGCTTCATATAGTTAACTTGGCATTTTAGGACCACAGTATTGCTGCTGTGATGGTGTTCACAGAGGCAATTTTGGTAGGCTTAGCATCTGCATCTTGTGCAAAATGTTTTAAAAAAAGAGGGGTTGCAGATTCAATGGTTTCACCAAGAGTACAATTTTAGAGCTTGGAGTGATGTCTTAGTGGTGACGAACACTGTCTGCTCTGCAGAAGACCTGGGTTTAATCCTTACCCAGTATGGACACCTTGATACTGGAAGACAGTCTTTTGTTTCTGTGTGTACACCTAGGACTGGATTTGACACTGTCTCTGGCCCTATAGGTACTGCATATATATAATATGGAGACACTCATGCAGGCAAAACTCCCATACACATAAAATAAAAGAGACAGCTATATAAACTATAGCTGTCTCTATTTACTCTATTTACTCTAATTACACTATTTTAAACAAATAGTGTAATTAAATTTATTTTACTTTCTGGGGAAACTGAGTCAAAATTGAGTGCACAGATATCACTGTGTTATTTCTTTTCTTCTTTCTTTCTTGAAAATGTAACATAATCCACTGATAGGGGAGGTCCTCCTCGGCTATACTCTGACCTCAGCCTATCAGGTCCCATCAGGACTGGCTGCATCTTGTTCCTCTGTGGGCTGGCTAGGTTGTCCCACCAGGGAGAAGTGATCAAGGAACAGGCAATTGAGTTCATGTCAGAGACTTCTCTTACCAGGGAACATGGAGACTGAACTGTTTATGGACTAGGGTAGAAGGATAGGGGATGAAGAGGGAGGTAGGGTGGGATCAGGAGGAGATGAGGGGGCGGGCTGCAGCCGGACTAACGTGAAACACTGTAAATAAGAATAATAATAACAATAAGAAAGGCAAAAAACTTTCCATCACCACAGTTTAAGTCTAAAATCTTATGAAAATAAAACAAAACTTATGTGTAAAAAAAAAAATAAAAAAGAAAATGTAGCATAATAAGTTCCAGCTAAGTAAGCAGTTGTGAGATTTTTCTCAAAGAAATTGTCCTGTAAACGGGATCGTGGAGTGATTTTTTCCTCTTTTATGTGTCCACACTTGGAGGAGGACTTGGCTTTTCAAAAAGGTGCTTGGGTGATAGGTTCTCCATCAAAAGAAGCAGCACCTGGGATACTGCCGACTAAGGTTTGATGGCAGCATTTGACTGGGGAAAGGCTCCACCTGCTATTTCACGGCTACAATTTTGAGTATGCTGTGAGCTAAAGCAGGATAACTGAGCTCAGGCTTCTGTTTTGAAGAATATTATCGAATCATAACTATTATTTTGCTTCCACGTCCACATTGTCCCTCTTGTTGGGTTAAATGCTGCTCTTATGTAGCAGGTAGAATGGCAGGGCAGACAGGAGGGCCAGGAAATCAGAGCATGCTGCAGACAAGGTTTGATAGCGTCAATATATAATAGGCAAGGGCCTAGAATATAATAAAGGCTCAATATTTATTCTTTATTGTCATCACTGTTCCTGTGACTCCGCTTTGCTTCTGTAGTCATCTTATGATTATATCTATATTGAATAATTGAAACACTTCTCATTGTTACTCAAAAACAGCAACAGAAACTTTTCACCTTTGATATCAAATCAACAATTTTTACAAAAGGCCATTTTTTTCCAGATTTTTCTTTCTGTGGCATGGCTGTGCAAACATCAAGCCGAAGCACATTCAGTTCTGCATTGATTTCTTATTGCTGCTTAAAAATCTCACAAGCTTAGTGATGTGAGACAAAGACATTCATTACCTTACAATTATGAAGGTCACAGGTTTTAAAAGGAAGCTGTCGTTAGGACTGCACTCCTTTTGAAGATTCTGAGGAAGAATCTGCTTCCGTGCTTTTTCTGCCTTCATGGCTACCTACATGGGTCCCTGGCTTTCTTTTTTCAAGCAGCAGGCACATCGCTCCAACTTCCCCAGACCTCTCTGCTCTGACCCAACCCTTCTACCTTCCTTGTGATTGCACTGGGTTTAATATAGATTATATGGAATTCAAGATTATCTATAATCTCAAGGTTCTTAATTATGGCTATGTAGTCTTTCTTGCAAAATTTGAGAGGCAGACTCAGGATGTAGACATCTGGTCTGTTCCATGTAGTGTCTGGTGCTGGTACATTGAAAATAATGGTACTTGATAAATGAGATCACAGGTCTTTAGACATAAAAGTACATTTGTTAAACCAACACTTTTATTAATGAGGACATTTTAACAAGTATTAAAATACCTCATATAAAACTCGCGTCTTGGATCTCTACTCAGTGACCTTTCGCACTGTTTCAATGCACCATTTTTAACACAGTACCCTCAGCTATAATTAGTTTTTGTTAGAGACCACATTAGAAATAAATACCAAATAGTGTTTTAGGTCAGAGACTAATGTGTAATCTGAAGTGAGTCACCCCTCTTCAACTTCAGTTTTGACACACTTAACAAAATAGGTGGATACATCAAAATTGGTTCAGTGGCATTTGTTTACAAAGAAAATAATGCCTTAGGACTCTTCGCTAAAGCCTCTGAAATGTCTGAGTGTGGCTGCTGTTGATGTCTCACACTCCATCAATTCTTCTGGGTTCTTCTCATTTTTGTGGGTTCTCCTCGTACAGACTGCAGTTGAGAAATGTTCACAACAACAGGCAAAAGAGTTGACATGTATGAATCGATGGAATCCTATTGCTCATGTGGTAAACTACTTAAACTTGTGATGCCACCTGATTAACTGCATTTCACCTGTGCAATGCAGCAAGATGCTATTGTCAGTGAGAGCAGCCTGTTCTTATGTACATTTGTGTCTTTTATGGAGCTCACCCAAGAACAAATTAGAAGATGGTTCACTGCCTCCATTTTCCCTTTTCTCTTTTCCTCTTCTTGCAGTTTGAATTTTTGTGGCCTGGAGATGATCACGTCAGTCATTTTGATATTGTTTTTTTTTTTTTTTTTTTCTTTTTTGCATTTCAGAAGAGTGACCTAAAACACTACATGATTGATCTTGTCCTTTATATTCAGTAGATGTCTCTGTATACCCTAGCCCAGTGAGAAAAGCTTTATTGAGCACCTCCCATGTTCACAGAATTGTGCTGGAAATACCATGATGAATGAGGCAACATTTCATAGCAAGAAAACCATCAACTTCAGATTTCATTTAAAATCTTGTCTCCATTTCTGGCCTCTGTAAAAACAAGACTGTAAAAACAAACTGCTCAGGCCTTTGGAATATGTTTTCTTGTCCCCCACAGTGACAAAATAGACCTACCTCACAGGGCTGCTATGAGAATTTCACTGTGGTGATGCAACTGAAAATACTAAATAACAGTGCCTGGTCCTGAGCATGAATCCCAGAGATGTGTTTGCTCTTCACAGACTAGGAGAGAAGGTGTGATGGCTATAAATACCGCCTGTACCAGGCGGGAGTGAGGAGATGTCCAGATAAGGAGCTTTGTGGGCTTAGAGAAGATAACTCTACATGGGTCAAAGCATTTTCATGGCATTCTAGCTGGCTATTAAAAGATGAGGAGGCTTTAGCATGTAGAGATAACCAGCCCTCTGATTTTTCTTACTGCTTTTGATTGATCTCTCTTCTAACTCTCTTTCTATGCTTGTTTTCAATGCTGTCCAGTGCTTCCATTTTTCTGGCTTTGTTTATTCCAATCATACTTTTGACTGAGTGTAAATATCATCAAGGGTACTCTGATGTCCCAGTTGGCCACTCTTTTACTGCTTTCAGACTTCCCAAAGGCATAGATAACATGAATATGATGATTTTGTAAGCTCTAGCCTATCTCTGCCTCCCAAGTGCTAAGATTAAAGGTGTGTGTCTGTGATTCACTACACCAGTGCCAAATACCATGATTTGTACTTATGTTTTACTCATTTTTGCTCCTTAAATAACTCTGGTTGAATAGCTAGGTCATATTAGTCATATGGTGTTGTTTTGTAGGAACCTAGTTTTTAGGGAAAGTCTTGATGGAAGTATCCATCTCCCATAGAATCAATAGTTTTTTTCTAGACAAAAAAATAAACATGGTTGTCATATTTTGTTTTTCACATTGAGAGTGTGGTACCAGGGATCCTGTGACAGTTGCCCACACAGCTGCCTCCACCTGTGTGAGTTAGCATCATAGCTCTCTTTAATAGCAGAACAGCCTCTATTAGCCCCCAGGGCTCTGACTAGAAAATTGGCCCATCCTGAATTAATTACTGAGAAGTTTCTGGTTTTGTTTTGTTTTGTTTTGATAAATTGCTGTCTTCTGCTGACATTCAGATGAACCAACCTGAAATCCACAATAGTGGCATTCCCTTCTTATTTAGCTTCAAAGCCATATAACCACACAATGTCCTATTTGAAGCACTTCCCTGTTGTTACTTTCACAGTGACCATATTTTCTCATTTAAATTGAATGTATTTTATGACAAAGAATAAAATTTGTAACCTAGAGTATCTAGTGTGTGTGTGTGTGTGTGTGTGTGTGTGTGTGTACACCTACGAGTATTTAAGTGTATGTGTGCGTCTGTCTGCATCTATATCTGATTATCATTCTTCACACACACATGAAGCTTGTTGGTTGTTATACACTACCTACTATTAAAGCAGATCTTTTCTCTCTTTTAGGTGTCAATTGTAACAAATGTTTAATTCTTTAAAAACTTTTTAATTTTAAATTTCCACACCAAATTTTGACCCTGAGGGGGATACATCTGATTAGAGAATAAGGTATGGAGAAGTATTAGCACGCACTTACAGCTGTTGATGGGGTAGGGAAATGCATTTAGTTTGGGGCATATGTTCAGTAAGTGACTGCATGGTTGTCCCTTTTGACTCATTTTAAAATTTATCACAGGATTAGATTTTGGGTTTGGGATTGGGTAATTTTTTACATAGTTGGATCCTCTGTGCTGATGTGTTTAGAGCTTGGGAGCTTCTAGTATTAAATCCCTCTCTCTGAGATCGTGTGCTTGATGATTCTAATACAACATCTGCTTTTAAAAATAGGAGACTACGGGATTATTTTGTTTCTGCATTTGGGCTCCCACAAGTGGTGGTTTGTTACAGAGGAAGATTCTGTCTTCAGTCCTATGAGCAAGTGTTGCTCATCTGAGTGGGCAGCTCAGTGAGGCATGGGCCACAGATACTGACTTTCCCTAGGGGGCCCCAGCTACTTTCAGAACTGGTTGTTGGTTTCCTTTAGGCTAACTCTTGTCTAGAACATAAAAATCAAAAAAATACTGAGTCTGTATAATTTTCGTATCTGTTTATATATCCTCTTTTGGAAGTGAGAGAAACAGAACTTGACAAGAACACACACACACACACACACACACACACACACACACACACACATGAATCCAGATACTCGATTTGATGCATTTGAAGGACAGGAAATACAGTGATGAGAATTGTTAACGTTGTTCTGTTCGCACGGTAGCTTCTCTCAGTTAGCTGCTGCTCAAAGTTTGCCTTAGGCAATATTTGCTTTATTTAAATGTCTGGGTTCATGTGGTACTGAATGAACAGTTGTGCTGAGTATTGGCTGGTACTCTGTATTTGACTAATTTATTGATTATAGTCTTCAGACAGCTGTAGGAAAGGATCCTCACTGTGAATCTATGCAGATGATCTCAACCCAGGACAGCTCTTGGTTCTTGGTGTTTGTGAGTCATCCGGACCAATAGGATGACTCTCTGGACTTTGAATTTGAAAGCATGAGCTGAAGCCATCAAAAGTCATTGAGTGACCTTTTATTGTGTGCTGATACATTGACGGGGCCAGTTTCATATTGCCTGCCCATCTCTTCATTGGAGTCCAAGCAAATAACTTTGTGAAAACAATGTAGTGCATCAAAGGTCTATTCTGTTTATTTTGATGTAGGTCATTCTGGAGACCAAGCCAAGATGATGATGATGATGATGATGATGATTACTACTACTGTCATCATTATTATTACCTTTCTAGTTTTTAGAACCAGTTATAACAAAGAGACTTCCCTTTGTAAGCTATATAGTTTTGTTAGCTAGAGGAAATTACAGTTCACAGTACATTTCCCAAAGGATTGCCATAACTAGTCAATAGTGGAAAAAATAATTTTAGTTTTTGACATATTGAATTAAAACAAAGTGAAAAATTTTTGTTTGGTTCTGTTTTTCCCATGATGATGTTCCTCAAAACCTAAAATACACTAGTGTACACAATGAATTCTAGTGAGGATGGTCTTCACTTATACTAAGATCCAAAATGACATATACACACTTGTCATCGATGCCATATCTTTAGTCCTAAGCTTCTAGACATGCTTAAGGTTCCTAGGTTAATGGTGGTCTCTGCTTCCTGAAGTCTGGTGGTGAGCTAGTTAGAGAGGATTCCAAAAAGATATTGGGGCTGGTAGTCAGTAAGCATCTATGCTATATACATACATATATATATATATATATATATATATATATATATATATATATATATATATGTATAATGATGTATAATTATATATTAAGTTATTAATAATACAGGATATATAATTATTGTATGATGATATGACATATTTTAAAATTTCTCTTTTAATGTCTCCTAGCCAACAAATTCAGACTAAAGCACCATTTGGCTATGAGCTGTGATAATTTTTGTGTGCACTGAAATATTATATGGCCTTTTAGAAAGCTTTAGGCAAGATTGAGGTCTCATTGTGAAAACCACAATGTTGAATGGGAACTATACATGCATGATGCTTAGTTATGGCCACCATTTAATCCTTTATCCATATTAGCGCTCACATACACATTTTAGAACCAAGTCTAAACTAATTTCAATATGAAAACTGATCAGTTATTTAAGATGGGTTTTAATTACTTAAAGATAAGCTAATAAATTTTTTTGTCCATTCTACTAGCTCTATCTCATCACTCTTATCTAAAATGATACCTGTAAAATGATTCAAAGGCTCTGGTCTGAGCATGCTAGTGCGACAGACACAATTTATTAATGATGCCAACCCTGGTTATGAGAAGATAAATACCCTCATAGAAACTTGGACTCACTTTTGGGATCTATGAGAAAGCACAAAGTTATCCTTAAAGTCAATGATTATGGTAGTCTTTGCTTTCTGTGATTTGGTTTGCATCAGTTTTTATAAATTTAACTATTGGGTTACGGCTATTATTAAAAAACTATTTTCTTCAAGTGCTAATTTATACCCTTTAGTACTACATTTTCTTTTTAGGCAGTATACCCAGTGAATGTTTCAAGATTCAAGTTAAATATGCTATTATACTGATAAATGCAATGCTGTTTCTTTAAGCCCTTTCTCCTGCTAAGAAATATCTGCAGATCCTTAAATTCTTTACTTACAAATTTTTCTTGATGGAAGTCCCTTCCAGTGAATTAAAAGTTATAGGAACCCTTATTTGTATTCAATTGATGGAGTCATTAAAAATCTTTTTTCATCAGAGGGTTGAACACATTTTCTGTAGTCTGCTTACAAATACTTAACTATCAGGGCACTAAAGTTAAACTCCAGACTTTGCTCATATACGAAGGTTTTAAAATTATTTGAATCTAAATCATAATTTAATCATATTACTGAAACTACGTAAATAAAAATCTAGCAATATAAATGAAAGACATTTCTTTGTATGTTCAACGCACTGAGTTTGTCAGAACAAGACAGATTCAGCATGCTATAGATGAACAGTGTGAAAAAAAATGAATGAATTCAAGTTCTGCAGGGGTTCATTTAACTGTAAACTACAACTTTTTGAGTGGCATAATATATGCTGAGTGCTTGTGTTACATTTTTCTGTGCTGATGCTGGTACATTGTGTTTTGGTTTTGTTGTATTTTCTTGTTCCTGGAATAAATTCAAATTATAGCTTTTCCATCATGATAACAGAGTTAGGACAAAGACCTGGGATGTAGCATCCTCAATTGTGAGTTGTATGTAGTCAATTGGACTTCCTTTATACTCACCTCTTCTTACGTTTAGATGAATGGCGCTGACTGTTACCATAAGATATGTATCATAGCTATGTGATGTAAAGAACCAACATCTACCATAGTTCTGCTGTACATCCAGCATTGCTGCTGTATAATTAATTCTGCATCTGAAGATAATAAAAACTAAATTGAATATGTGTACAGAATGCTGTTTCCTCATTCTTGTATTAGGAATGATAAGAATGGGGAGAGCAGACAGGAAAAAAACTGACAAATTTGTACCAGAGCTGTTTGTAAGCTTATGCTTACAGTCTTAAAGTTTGTGTGTTTGCTTTCTCAAAGCTTTCTACATAGCACATTCTCTGAAGCACAGAACCGAGGAGATCCATAGCATGATGGATAATCCTCTTTGAAAGCTGGGATGATATCTTTTGTAGTTCACTTCTTAAAAATCTCTGCACTGCGCTGGAAAAAGAATGTATATTGACTAGAATCCACACATAATGTCTTTACCACTTTGGGTTTTAATAAAAATGAAACATGACAAAAGTAGAAAGGAAGAAACTTTTAATATGAAACATTTCAAGTGAAAATGTTAATTAACAGCCAGACAAGTTTTGGGAGTGACTGAAGAAATCATTCAAAGAACTAATACTAAGTTAAAAGTGTTGCCAAATCAATTGTTGTAACAGAATGCTGACTATTTTAATATTTGAATTAGTTGAGTCTGATTCTATTATTTTGATTATTGCCTATTGATATACAACATCCTTGAGTATAGTTTTCTTCCTTTGAATTGCTTCTCTTGGCTCAGCCCTGCTCACAGTTACACATCTACTAGACTTTTGATGAAGAGCAATGAATCATCAACTTGCGTTCAAAGTTTAATTGCCTCTCAGATATCTAGTCACCACAATACGGGGGAGGGGGGACCTTAAAAAGCAAGAAAGGAGCATTTTTGAGTAATAAGCCAAGCTATGGGGGGAGGAGAAACAACTTTCTATAAACCAGAAGATAACTAAACAATGGAACTTGATGTCAGGCAATTAATTGTGCATAGATAATGGGTGCCTGTTGTCAACCTGCAACACGATTATTTTTTGTTTGCTCTTAGAGTGCGATAGAAAATAATATGAAAATGTAGAACTTTTAGCTTTGACTTGGGTTTATTAAAGTGCTACTTGATGTTCTCTCTTTCCTTACCACCTCCCTTCTTTCTCCCACTCCCTGCTTCCCTCTGACTTCTCTTTCCCTTTATTCTCCTCTCCATCTTTCCCTCTCCCCTTCTGGAAGAAATTTAATCATATAAAACCAAAAAAGTCATTCAGGCATCTCTTTTTCCCTCAAAGGTCAAAGAATTTTGTGAGTTAAAACATGCTAGTAGTCACAATGCGTTAGTGAGGCTTATGACATATACACAATATGCCTTTTATACATGATAAAGGCAATATGTATTTTGATAGTGGGGTTTGTGCTCAACAAGAATAGACATGTTAAAAATTAGCCATCAAATTCTAATTCATGAAATGAGCATCAGAGTGTTGGGGGAGTTTGTTAGTTCCCTTCAAATTAAAGAGTGGCCTAATGATAGAGATTAGGCTCTAAAACTTTTGTTTGATTCAAACTTTTACATAAAGTAATAGTGATGGCCATGAAAATAGTTGGTATTACTTACCACAGACTGTGCAAACACTCCACATACTCAAGTTCTCAGAACAAGTAGGAATCAGTTGTTAATATCTAAGGTTTTAAGAGATAGTAAACAGAATTATATAAGCAAGTTTGTTTTCATTATTTTGGTTTAAATCATTATGTTACTTTCACTTTTCATTGTTATTTCATTTTTATTTTTAAATTTCATATCCAGAGTCTTATGTGTACTAGGTGAATGCACATACCACTGAGATATACAGTCAGACTTAAAGGCTGAGGCCTAGAAAGTGTAAAGAATCTTCCTGAGATGGACCTGGTAGTACAAATTTATAATTCCAGCTTCTTGAGAGACTGAGGCAGGAGGATCACAAGTTTAAGGCAATACTAATACTGAAGAACTTGACCCTGTGTCAAAATATAAACAATACAGAAAAAAATATATGGACACAGTACCAGTGGTAGGACATTACCTACCATGTTTAAGTCCTTGGATTCAATCTGAGCAGAGAGAAACAGAAAGAGAGAGAGAAAGAGAAAGACAAAAACAGAGAGATTGATTTAATGAATATTTCAGGTTACACAGTGGAAAAATGCTGGCTTGAGGACATGGTGTTGATTTGCCTCTGAGCTCCTCATTCTTAATGGGTCATGCATTTTCCAATATATGATTAAAAAATATTCTCAACAGAACAAAACGTCTTCATTTTAACTGTGGAGGATTGATCTCTTTTACAATGTGATGCATGAGATATAAAACACATCATATTAAATCTGGTAATATCTACTACTATATTAACATAGGTAGTGCTTTCAGCCATGAAACTCTACAAACATAAGAACAGTATAGTTGAAACCATTTCCCCTTGAAGTAGGCTTAAAATGCTTTTTAAATACCAAAGTAAATTCACTTCATATCTACTTATCTTTCCAAATAAATACCAATTTTCTCCGTATAATCATATGGCATATGTATTTGAAAAGAAAGAGGTACTGTGTTTTGAAAAAGTTTCATATACTTTTCCCAGTCCACAAACCAGTTCCAACTCAATGAATTACATACATTCCTTCTCTCTTTTCTTCTATAAGCCGAAAGCCGTGATTGGAAAAATAGAGTTTAATTAATTTGAGAAAACATGCTACAGCACATTTACTACTCTAAGTAATTAACATAAAATTGCTCTTGTCAAAACAAATTAACAAATTTTTGCTTTATTTTGCAGATTTGTTCCATTTCATCATTAATTCATAAAATACACAAGGGGTCTCTAGTATTGCTGTTACTAACTAAATACTGGTGGTACCACACTGTTATGAAAGGGAACTGAAATGGGATATGCACATTAGACCAAAAAGCAGGATGAAAGAGCTTGTTTATTCAAACACCCAATTGAGAACATATAAGCCCATGCATCAAGAGCTCAAAACAAGAAGAAGCATCATAATGTTGCCATTGTTTTTACATAGTGACTGCAATAGTACCTTTTCAACAAAACAAACATTCAAAAAGTATTCAAAGAATCACTTGTACAATTAGGAGACAAAACTGACTTATATAAGTACAAGGAACAGAATGTAAAGCTTGGCCAGGTCCCCTGTTTCTGAGCAAGTGGTAGACGGTAGAATGCCAGGGTGAGCACTAACTAAAGACATGCCAGATTTATAGGGGGTGAAAAGAAATATCCTATCACATATTGAGCGAAAGATTTGCTATCTCAACAGAAGATTCTAGTTAAGAGTTCTGAAACACAAGAGTGCCTCATCCATAAAAGATGCTAATATTTCTGAATTTGTGATGAAAATGAGGGTAATAATGAGAGAGGTCGTATTGTAAACAGAAATTTAATTTAAATCATTGAAAGCCAGGAATCTCCATTGGTTGAGTACCTACTAAATCTGAAGCATTGCTTTAGAAAGTGTAAGTGATACACAGACCCCACAGGCCTTTAATACTCTAGTCTACTGGGTAGTGTATTCAAAAATTTACAGTTAGACATGAAGCATCATTTGTTGCTAGAGGTTAAGAACATTCTGAGAGACTGCACATGAAAGGATCAGAGTGGACCCAAATGGAGTTAAGACAAGCAGACAGACAGATAGCAGCTATGTGAAGGTGGAGAACAGTCCCAGGTTGGGGAAATTACAAGGACACACACTGTAAAAGAATAACCATTCTTGTTGGGTGCAGTCATATCCTTGGTTGAATAGTGGTTATGACAGAGAAGAGTTCAGAATGTCCATTCAGATCAAGGACTTAGAGAGTACATATGCATATTAGGAATGCCAAATTTCTTTGAAAGGTAGTTTTTGGTATAAGTATTACAAAATAGGAGAGTTATGTTTTTGTATTTCAGAAAGAGAAACTGAGTAGTACATAAAAGCACCAGGAAAGACACTTCTGGTTGGGGTAGTATTCAAAAAGCTTCTGTAATAATACAGGCTGAAAGTGTTGAAATTCTGAAGTAAAGTAGCAATATATAAATAAATCTATAAATTGGTAGAACAAATAGGTCATATGTCCATTATACACTAACATTCGACTTTGGGTTGTTAGGAGCATGTGCAGAAGAGGAAAAAAAAATAGGAACAATAGTGCAGAAGGAAGCTAGAGTCCTTGTTTTGGGATTCAATGAGTTTGATTCTCCACTGAATATGAAGGGCAAAGATTTTAGTTAATAATGCCAACAGCTGAGTTTAGAGTCCAAGAATGAATATGTACAACGTTTTGTGAATATATATAATTTTAGGAGCTTGAAATAAGATAATGAGGAAATTTATTTTCTGAACCCAGAAATTCTTTGCTAAAGGCTGGGATTCACATTCCAAATATATATATATATATAATTAAGGGGATTGTCACAAACAGCCAAAAACCTTGAATTTTACAATGGTTAAATATTTTGGGGGGGAGCATTAGAAGATGATGAGGACAATGGCTACTGTTAGTGCTACATCATACCGCTGCCAAAACTTTTATTAAACATGTGAGAGGCATTAATAACACTTATTGTCACGTGATATATCACAGTACTAATTCTAGCCAGCACGCCTGTAAAATGCATAATTAGAGTGTTCATGAATGATGATACCACACAAAATGGGGTTAAGTAAAATTTCCGGACTCCAGAGCTAGTAAGTAATGATGCTGGAATTTCGTATTTCTAAGCATGTGCAGACAGTTCACATAGCTGAATGGGCAGAAACAAAGGAAGGAGGGCTGAAACTTTGTTTCTTGAAGAAAAGCAGGCTTCTTGGAGCAAGGCTTTTTTTAATTTAATTATTTTATTTTTTATATTAATTATAGTTTATTCACTTTGTATCCCAGCTGTAGCCCCCTCCCTTATCCCCTCCCAATCCCACCCTCCCTCCCTCATCACCTCCCGTGCTCCTCTCCAAGTTCCTGGTAGGGGAGGTCCTCCTCTCCTTCCTTCTGACCCTAGCTTATCAGTTCTTATCAGGACTGGCTCCATTGTCTTCCTCTGTGACCTGGTAAGGCTGCTCCCCCATGAAGGGGAAGTGATCAAAGAGCCAGCCACTGAGTTTGTGCCAGACAGTCTCTGTTCCTATTTTTGGGGAACCCTCTTGGAGACTGAGCTGCCATGGGCTACTTCTGTGCAAGGGTTCTAGGTTATTTCCATGCATGGTCCCTGGTTGGAGTATCAGTCTCAGAAAAGACCCCATGTGCCCAGATTTCTTGGTTCTGTTGCTCTCCTGTAGAGATCCTGCCCCCTCCAGGGCTTCCTATCTTCCCCTTCTTTCATAAGATTCCCTACCCTCTACCCAAATTTAGCTATGTGTCTCAGCATCTGCTTTGATATCCTATTGAGTAGAGTCTTTCAGAAGCCCTCTGTGGTAGACTCCTGTCCTGTTCCCTGTTTTCTCCCTCTTCCGATGTCCATCCCATTTGCCTTTCTGAGTGAGGACTGGTCATCTTACCCTGGGTCCCCTTTCTTGCTTAGTTTCTTTAGGTGTACAGATTTTAGTAAGTTTATCCTATATTATATGTCTAATATCCACTTATAAGTGAATATATACCATGTGTGTCTTTCTGCCTCTGGGATACCTCACTCAGGATGATCTTTTCTAGATCCCACCATTTGCCCTCAATTTTCAAGCTCAAGTGACAATACATGCTGGAGAGGACGTAGAGAAAGGGGAACCCTACTCCATTGCTGGTGCAAATGTAAACTTTACAACCACTTTGGAAATCAATCTGGCACTTTCTCAGACAACTAGGAATAGCGCTTCCTCAAGGTCCACCTATACCACTCATAGGCATATATCCAAAATATACTCAAGTACACAAAAAGAACATTTGCTCAACCGTGTTTGTAGCAGCTTTATTCATAAGAGCCAGAACCTGGAAACAACTCATATTCCCCTCAACTAAGGAATGGATACAGAAATTGTGGCACATTTATACAATGGAATACTACTCAGCAATTAAAAACAAGGAAATCAATTTTTTATAGCACCCAATTTACAAAAAGAAAGAAAGATAAAAAATGAACTATCATAATGAACAGTCTTAGCAGCTCACAGAGTCAGACTTACTGAATTTTTCCTTGAAAAATTTACAATGGTTTAAAATGAATCAGCTTTTTATGTTTCAGAAAAGCCTTTAAAATAAGTTGACCTGCCTGGTAGTTTAAGTGAATGATAAAAAAACAAAATAAAAAGAGAGATGACAACTGGTGTAAAAGAACATGAAGTCTTAAAACACGTTTATTTGGAGCAAATCATTTTCTGGGTTATTCATTTTTGAAAGGTTATTATTTGGAAAGTAGAGCTCTCTTGGGGCTTGATGGAAGTCTCTTTCATTGTCCTTAGAACTGAGAGTTGTCATAACTGACAGCTGTTCTTGCTATAGGTCGGGTATATGGTTTTTATATAGCTAGCCCATAGGGATCGGCTTTGCACGTTGTTTCTGTACTGCCTTGGAACCTAAAATTACTTGCTAATTAAGAGCCAGAACTGCCAAGCCTCCTCTAAGAGCGTTAGCTGCTTTCTAGGTTTAAGGAAGAGAATTTATTAACAGTGTTTAATGTTTCTCCCAGACAAGTATGACCTTGAACAAATCACTGACTCTTCTAGATTTATAGTCACCATAACAAAGTGGTATAAACATCTGGTCTGCCTTCCAGAGTTGATGGAAGCTGGCATTGGACAACGAGTGAGAATGTATTCTGTAAAATGAAGACAAATAGAAAGAGGAATTGTTTTAAATGCTTTCTAAAGCTCTTATCACAAACATAGTTGTTTGTGATAATAACAATTAAAATTTTAAATAATTTAAAAATTATTTTTAAAAAGTATGTATTCTCTCTCTCAGCTATTCTCCTTCAAAAAAATTTTTTTGAGAAAGGGTCATTATGTACTTATATCTGGCCTGAAAGTGGCTATATAGATGAGGCTGGCCTTAAACTCACAGACATCTATCTGTTTCTTTCTACTGGGTGCTGAGATTAAACGCAATCCCCACTATGCCTGGCTTACTTCTAATTTTTAGTACATGTTGCTTGAGGTTGGAATGTATACACACACCATATTAAGAAGGCATTCTACAGTGGGGATTTTTTTTTTCTGGGTAAAATTTTTATCTATTCATGTTAGCGATATATAACCATGTCACTTTTGAGAGTTCCATAATATTTCATATTGATGCACTATAATATATTTCATCATTCTTCTACTGATGCATTTTGGCTCACCTTCCTTTCACTCATAGGTAAACAGTATGGAAGTAAGCCCTGAGGCATTCATGCAGATATTTCTGAAAGAACATTCTACAAATTAGAATAAATTAGGCAAAAGTATACCCACTTCCAGTTTGATAAATGCTTCCAAATTTTTCCTTTGGAAATGTTGCAGTGAATTTTACCCATATCAAAGATGTATTTTTTGTTGTTGTTATAAGCTTATTGACATTAAGTATCAACAATTTACAGACTTATTTGAAAATCCAAACTCTCATCTTGCTTATCACTGAATTAACTTGAGTTACTTCAAATTATTATAAATCTCTGCTTTTCTTACTGGAGACTGAATAAGAAATGTTATGCTTAGTTTCTAACGTTTGTCTGTTGCTGACTGGACACATGGGAACATGATCAACAAAGAAGTTAATAAAACTGGGCCTTAGTTATAGTAATGATGGTGATGTAATAACATAGATTCTCTTGCTGACATTAATGCCCACTGGCTGGTATCTTATTACATTTTGCATTCAATTCTGAAATCAGTCATTTTTTTTCTTGTTATTGAAATCCTGGGGTATGGTACTGAGTTCATTGTGTATCCATTTCTTCGTTTTGAAAGGCACAGTGCTGAAGGTCTCCTCAGGGTTCCTGAGAGCAATGGGATTCTATGACATCCTAGAAAAGTACAGGATGTTCCCAGGACCAAGGCTGCTATGTTGAACTTAGCTGAAGTTTAACTTGCACCTTCCCAAGCAGTCTTTCTTGTGGTCTCATACCTTCCACTCACGCTACCACCAGGCACCACAGAGTCAGGTAGAGTGAGGCCTCCTGTGTTTAGAGAGGTGGTTCTATGGCAGGTCCCTGGTTATTCCAATATTAATTGTGACTCTGGGATAGCAAAGCTCCACCAATCAAAAACAGTCTCAAGATAATTGACTTCTAGTGAATAGTCTTCTTTAAAAGAATTGTGTTTGGGGGTACTGGGGAAATGGCTTATTTGGTATAGTATATGTTGTACAAATAAGAGGACCTGAATTTGGACCTTTGGCACCCACAGACTCATGTCTATAACCCCAACACTGGGGAAACAGAGACAGGCAGATCTCCAGAGCTCGTTGGTCATCCTGCCTGGTGAAAGATTGCCAACATTAAAGTAGAGAGTGTTTCAAGATGACATCCGACATCAACCTCTGGCCTCTACAAACTAGAGCAACACTTTCACATAGACTAGCCCACACCAATACAAACATGTACATATGCTATAATCTGTCCCTCACAAAACAAAACAGAACAAAATAAAACAAAACAGCAATGACAAAGCAGTTCTCAATAAATAAATTCAGCCGCTCCACAAAGTAATTTCTTTAACATCGAGCTTCATAATCATGAGCAATAGGAGATATAAAATAATCTGGTCAGATCTTTGGTGCAAAGTTTGAAGATCAATTTAATAAGCTCCTTGTTTACTCATGTCATCCTATTGATCACCCTCCTGAGTGCAGGTTCCATGTCAAGAGTTAATTGTGTGAAGGTGAAAATTATGCTTGTCACAAGAGACCAGAAGACAAGTGAATAAAATGGGGTATAGCTACTCTGACAGAGATATGAAATACGCATACAACTGGAAGAATTAGTCGATGGCTTCGTTGGTGGACAAATAACAAAAAGTTTCAGAAGAAGGGCTCAGACTATTTAAAGGCATAAAGCAGCATAACATGACTAGGAAAAGATGTTTATATTCAATGGGCATGAAATTAAATAATAAACCAGGTACATGGGCCAGCAAGATGGCTCTGTGTGTAAATGCACTTTCTTCACATGCCTGGTGACCTGAGTTCAAGCTGTCAAGTGCATGGAGAGGCAGAAAGAGAGTGCTGAATCCACAAATCTCTCCTCTTATCTCTTCAGACAGGTTATGGAATGGGCCTCGGGGCATACACCCCCTTAATACAAATTTTAAAATATAGGGTATAATTTAAATTAAGCCCTACATCCAGTCTTGTTTCTGTTTCCTTTTCTACGCTTATTACCATCACCTTAGCTCAGAGATCACCCCCAGTGTATATCACACACACACACACACACACACACACACACACACACACACACACACAGAAAACATCCTACTAAATTTGATGCCTTTAAGATAATAAGACACTTGTTATATTTCCTTAAATAATTTCTAAATATAATTTTAATTAAGTGTGAATGCTCTTTCTCCTTTATTTGGATGTAGCAACGAACTTATAAGGCCTGTCATTGACTTATAACCAGTTGTGGAGATTAAACCAAAGCAACAACTATAAAATACTGATGAAGATTCAACTTCCTGATAGGCTAGGATCAGACAGTAGGGGAAGAAGACTTCCCCTATCAGTGGACTAGGGGAGAGGGATAGGGGAGGAAGAGGGATAGGAGGGAAAGTGGGATCTGGAGACGAGGGAGGGGGCTACAACTCTGATACAAAATGAATAAATAGTAAGAAAAAAATAATGAAAAATAATAAAAATCTACTAAAAAAGGGGATTCATACTCCACATTTAACTCCGAGTTTGTGAGCATCTTTGTGGAACATGGTTCAGAGATGGGAGCTAGAATTATACACAGGTTTGTGGGAGGGTGCTGGAGTTAGTTATGGAATCTGCTGTGGTTAGGATGAAGGATGGATACTTCCCCAGTCTTCAGCACTCTACTGCTCAGCCTGTGTTTCCTTAAAATCTCCAGCACTTATGTATGATTCAATGCGATATACATGCTGAATAAAGGGAATAAATCACAGGCCATAAAAGTATACCTAAAGTATACGTTAGATCAGCCAAGACTTCCAAATCATGAAAATTGCCTATCTTTGAAGTCAGTTTTCTACTTAAACTTCCTCATAATTCCTTTTCCTCCCAGAGCTTTGAAACGTCATCGGTCTTAATTTTAACTCAGCCGTTAGCTGTGTCTAGTCTCTCCAACCAATCATCCATTTGAATCTCCTATGGTCTTTACTGCCTGTGTATTATGATAGGGTAAACTTCTTTGGCATTTTGGAGATTTGGTTGTATGTTTCTTTGACTTGCACCAGCACTCACTGGAATTCTTTGGGAATTTATATTTATATTTATATATTTACTGAATTAATAAATACAGGAATGAGCATCCATGCTTTGCATCTTTCTGGCACATACAATATTTAAGTTGATTCTCTTTTATTGAAATAACATCCTTTACCTGTGTGTTTTATAAAAAAAAAAAAAATAATTCACTATCTAGGAAATAATGTATAAAGGAAAGCAGGTCACATTTCTTTTTCACAATATGAGAATTTTTATCATATGATAACAGATTAGGTTTTTCTTGCCCCACTTTACAAGTTACTTCCTAATTATTTTAAGAGCTTGATTTAACTTAAAATATGCATGGTATTTACTTGAATAATCTAGAAACATTTAAATTTTAATGCTCATCTTTGTCTTCATTAATTCAACTATTTTTTAAAAAGCTCAATTTTGCTAGGAGCCCATTAATAAGAAGGAGCTATTTATTCAAGTAGAATTTCAGCAGAACCTTTTATGATTTGGAAATATGCATTTGAATATGCATTGGTGGAGGAACTTCATTATACTCTCCCACACATACCTATATGCATTTGTGGTGCTAGAAATTGGCTGAGGGCCCTGTACATACTAGGTAAGTGCTCTGAAAATGGGCCATATCCACCTCCGCCAAACCCCGTATCTAATACTTATTCCTGGTTATCATCACTAGAATGTGAAACAGTTTTAGTATTTATATCCATGAATATATGCATGGTTTCATATCTCTGGAGCTGGAGTTGTAGGCAGTTATGAGCAACCTGATATGGGTGCTCAGGTCCTCTGGGACAGCTGCACAGCTCCTAACTGCCGAGCCATCTCTCTGGGCACGTTTTCCTTAAAGTTTTAAATTAATCCTACAGATTAACCCCCTCTTTATTAATAACACTTGAATCATTTGTTCTTTTTTTCTTATTATTATGCCCATCACAATACTTTTTGGAGAAATAAACTTTCGATACATTCTCAACCCACTCCTAACATGTAGTAGCTTTCACAGCCTTGCTAACATATAGAAAATGGTTACCGTTTACTTTGAATATCTAAGATATCCTTATGCATCTTCAGTATTCTAAAGATTTCCATTGTCTTACAAAATATGGATATTGTTAATACGGTTTGGGTATCGGAATGAAACTGATGTATATTAAAATAGGATTGCTGTATCGGAATTTTATACTCTTCATAGGTTTTATATAAAGTTATTTTATAATTAAGTCATTATTCTTGAGGATAGGGATAATATTTTTCTCAATTTTTAATTGATACATTATATTTATTAGCCACAAGGTACAATGGTACATAGTCATTAGCTATTTATCGCTTGTTTTTACTGAGAAAATTCAAGATATTCTTTTAAAAGATATTTCTTTTAAAATAGATATTCTTTTGAAACATGTAATAAATTTTTTTCAATGAACATCTTATGACCATAAAGAGGAACAGCAGGAATGAATCTTCTAATCTCTTTTGCTCCTCTTTCTCAAGCTTTCTTCATTTCTCTTTTCTTTACCACTGATGACCAAGGTTCTACTCTTTATGACATTGGCGGTTGTAGCTTCCACAGAGGTGGAGCCTTTGCAAGTGTGTTATTTGTCTTCCTTTTATTGTAATATGAAGTCTTCCAGAATCTTTCATTTCTTGTAAATGACATGATTTTATTTTGTTTTATGATTACTCTATTACAAGACAGGAAGGGTTTCTTCTATATGGCTGAATAAAATTATAG
Organism: Psammomys obesus; assembly: GCF_907164565.1. Lineage (NCBI taxonomy): Eukaryota > Metazoa > Chordata > Mammalia > Rodentia > Muridae > Psammomys > Psammomys obesus. The sequence continues at coordinate 27,497,283 of NW_026585504.1, read as the reverse complement.
TTATAATAATAAATAATAAAATTATTTATCCATCAAAAAACACCCAAATTTCACAAAAAAAAGTTCATTAATAGTGCTTCCATAAAAATGGGGATCCAGTTAGATCAGCACCATTTGTTGAAGACACTATCTCTTTTCCATTGTATGGTTTTGGCATCTTTGTCAAAAATCAGGTGTCCAAAAGTGTGTTGGTTTATTTCGGGGTCTTATATTCAATTCCATTGATCCACCAGCCTCTTTCTATGCCAGTACCATGCAGTTTTTACCACTGTTGCTCTATAGTACAGCTTGAGATCGGGGATGGAGATACCTCCAGAAGAGGGTTGTTTTAGCGATTCTGGATTTCTTGTTACTCTATACGAAGTTGAGAATTTTTATTTCAAGGTCTGCAAAGAATTGTGTTGGTAATTTGACAGGAATTGCATTGAATATGTACATTGCTTTGGTAAGATGACCATTTTTACTATGTTAATTCTGCCAAGCCATGAGCATGAGAGATCTTTACATCTTCTGATATCTTCTATTTCTTTCTTCAGAGACTTGAAGTTTCTTTTGTTTGTTTGTTTGTTTGTTTGTTTTCATACAAGTCTTTGACTTGCTTGGTTAGAGTTACACCAAGCTACTTTATGCTATCTGTGGCTATTGTGAAGGATGTTGTTTACCTAATTTCTTTCTCAGCCCATTTGTCTTTTGTATGCAGGAGGGCTACTGATTTATTTTGAGTTAATTTTGTATCCAGCCACTTGGCTGAAGGTGTTTATCAGCTGTAGGAGTTCTCTAGTAGAATTTTTGGGGTCACTCAGGTATATTATCATATCATCTGCAAATAGTGATACTTTGACTTCTTCCTTTCCAATTTGTATCCCCTTGATCTCCTTTAATTGTCTTATTGCTCTAGCAAGGACTTCAAGAACTATGTTGAAGAGACATGGAGAGAGTGGGCAACCCTGCCTTGTCCCTGGTTTCATTGGGATTGATTTAAGTTTCTCTCCATTCAATTTGATATTGGTTATAGGCTTGCTTTGCAGAGAATCTTGTGAAAGTAGGGGGAGATAGAAAGACCTGAAAAGGACAGGAGCTCCACAAGGAGAAAAAAAAAATTGCACAGGGATCATTTCTGAGACTGATACTCCAACCAAGGACCAACATGGAGATACCCTAAAACCCTGCACAGCTTAGACCATGGCAGCTCATTCCCCGAGTGGGTTCCCTAGTAAGGGGAACAGAGACTGTCTCTGACATGAACTCTTTTTACCCCTAAGGGGGGTGCAGCCTTACTAGGTCACAGAGGAAGACAATGCAGCCATTCCTGATGAGACCTGATAAGCTAGGACCAGATAGAAGGGGGATCAGTGAACTGGGGGAGGGTCATCGGTGGAGAAGAGAGAGGAAGAGTGGGTTTGGGAGGGGGTGAGGGAGGGAGCTACAGTTGGGATACAAAGTAAATAAACTGAAATTAATAAAAAATAAATTTTAAAAATGGGAGTGTATGTAAGTTTAACTTTTGAGTTTATTTTCTTTTTTCTTTTTGGCTATACATCCAATAGTGGTATTTCTGGATCATGTAGAAATTTACTTTAGGGATTTTATTTCTTATTCTTTTCTCTTCATTCTCTCACTTGTCCTGCCTATTATAAGCCTAAATACATGGAAAATATCCCCCAAAGCACTTACTGAGTATAGAATAAGGAAAAATTACAGAGAGCTCAAGGAGATCTAGAAGATTATCTGCTTCAATCCCATCTATATTTGGGTAAGATATCTCTCTTTTTTTTTTCTTTTTGCCAAGTATCCACAGCTCCCTGGGTACTGTTGAATATCTAAATCTTTTCAGCATTAACTTTTCCAGTGTGCCGACTACTCTTAATAGTATATCTTCCTTCTAACAAATATACTTTGAGTATATTTTGATATGTATATAGGTATGTATATGCAAAATGACAGTATCTTAACGTTGTAAATATGTCGATGCCCTTAACCCATACAACATAGGTCAGCAACAACAGCGGGTTGTTACTTCTATGGTCTGTGTTTTAGTTGAAGCTATAGACTCTTTTTTTCAATATTTTTTTAATTATTATTAATTATTACAATTTATTCACTTTGTATCTTGGCTTTAGCCCCCTCCCTTATCTCCTCCAGGTCCCACCCTCTCTCTGTTTCCCCACACAGGTCCCTACCCTAGTCCACTGATAGGGGAAGTCCTCCTCCCCTACTATCTGACCCTAGCCTATCAGGTCTCATTAGGACTGTCTGGATCCTCTTTCTCTGTGGCCTAGTAAAGAGACCAATGAATCAGCCAAGGACAATGCATGGAGAAGACCTGGACTCCCTGTTCAGGTGTAGCCCATGGGCAGCTCAGTCTCCAAGGGAGTTCCCTAGTAAGGAGAGCAAGGGCATTCTCCATCATGAACTTGGTTGCCTGCTCTTTGGTCACCTCCCTGTGGCTACAGAGACTTTTAATGACCAATATCATAAGACAGTATCAGACAGTATGTTGCTAGATCAGGAAAAGATCAAAGCACAAAATTGTAAGTAGAATTTACACTGATTGCAGGTCACTTCTGGACACCGGTAATATTGAAAACCATCTTCCTTAAGCATTTATGTTGAATTTTAATCCAGTTTTTTTTCCTTTACTCTATTGATGATAACCAATTCCAGAATCCTTTTATTCTCTCAGTTCTACCTATCTAATCTCATTTCAGCCAGTGCCTCTTAACTTCTAGAATTAATTTTTAATTTTGTTCACTTGCAATTCAACGTTGCGATCTGTAATCACCTGTCAAGGAACAGTTACCCAAAAGCACTGGGGTATGTAATGAACAGAATGGGCCCTCGGGTTTATAACGTGAGATCATTCTAGAGCTGAATGTGGGTCTACCCATCACCCAAAATTCCAAACATTGTTGTTAGGTCCTGTTCTTCCTGGCTCAAAGAAAATCTGAAATTTTTATTATGGTTATCAGGAAAGAAAACGGGAGAGAAAAAGTCTGATTTCAGTGCCAAGGGTTTCATCATTGCCTGGATGTGTTTTTTAGGAAAAAAAAAAAAAAAGGAGATACTTGGAAACTGGGTATTATATTTTCCAGGAGCAAGATTGATATAGGCTTTTGTTTATGTGACAATCCTATTCCTGCTTTGGATGAGGCAAAGCACATGCAAATATTTATACTGTTAAAAACATGTCTATACAGAGGAGGAAAAAATCTTGGTACAGGGGCAGAGAACAATTGAAAGAAACTTTTTTTTAATAAATATTTCCTAGAAGTTCATTCTTGAAGCTGATTTTTAAAGAATGAGAAATGGTAACAATTAAGTAGGTAGGAAGTGGTCTGCTTAGGTCTTATGAATCGTGTTGACTCTTGTTTGATCTGCAGGTTCATGGGAAGGCACAGAGTGATTATTTTTTTAAAAAAATTATTTATTATTTTATTACACTTTATTCACTCTGTATCGAGGCTGTTGCCACCTCCTTCCTCTCCTCCCAACCCCATACTTGCTCCCTCATCTCCTCCCATGCCTCTTCCCAAGTCCACTGATAAAGGAGGTCCTCCTCTCTTTCCCTCTGACCCTAGCCTATCAGGTCTCATCAGGACTGGCTGCATTGTCTTCTTCTGTGGCCTGGCAAGGCTGAAACCCCACCCTCTCCCCAGGAGGTGATCAGAGAGTCAGCCACTGAGTTCATGGCAGAGATAGCCCCTGCTCCCCTTACTAGGGAACCGACTTGGAGACTGAGTCTATGAGTTACATCTGAGCAGGAGTTTTAGGCCTTCTCCATGCCTGGCCCTTGGTTGGGGTATCAGTCTCTTCAGGGCTCCCAGCTCTGTTGGTCTCCTTTTGGAGCTCCTGTCCCCTCCAGGTCTTTCTATTTCCCCCTTCTTTCATAAAATTCCATGTACTCTGTCCACACAGAATTATTCTGTTTTCCTCAGAAACATCACATCATTCTTCATTTTCTGAATAAAGTCCATGCTCTGTCAACCCCTATCTCCTTTCAACCCTACACACATCCTTTTGATCCTCCTGGAAGGGAAGAGAGGAGTCTTGTGGCTTAAACTCTGCCCATAAGCTTCTTGCAAAATCTCTGTATGACCCCACAACAAAGATAAATGTCCATTGAAAGAGTTTCATTAAGAAATCAAATTCATTTTGTTTAAAGACTTAATTAATGATAGCCTTGTTCTTTAGAACAAACAGGTGTTTTGTTTGTATACACATTTATTTTGTCTTGTCTGTTATGAAAATGACTCATTTCTGTTGAATATATATACGTATATATATATACACATATATATATGTATATATATTCAACAGAATATATATATATATATATATATATTCAATATATATGTATATCTTTTAATGGTACACAATGTGTTGAGACATTAAGACTTGAGTTCTTCTTAGGTGCTCCTCACAGCCTTTGTTCTGTGCCTTCACTGTCAGTATGAATAGAAACTTTTTTATGTGCCAACTCATTTATGAGTCACTGACTGTGGGAGAATGGTTAAGAGTTGGTATCTGTCATCACCAAGAGAAAAGTATGATCCAGCAAGTTTTTCCCTGCATGCATAGACTAAGAAATAGATTTCTCTATGTTTGCTAAATTCCTTAGTGTGTTAAACATTTCGTGTAGTAGAAATTAACTGCTGTGCATTTAGGTGAACTAAAATGTTGGAATGACTGTTTATTAAAACACAACTTTGATGTTACGAAGTACATTAGAACAATTGTGCTGCTCTATATTTACACTAAGAAGGAAAAAACGGGTCAGAGAGATGGCTCAACATTTAGGAACATGTACTTCTTGCTCTTCAGGAAGACCTGGGTTCAATTCCAAGAACCCACATCAGGCAGCTCACAACCAACTACCTGTAACTCCAGCTCCAGGGGTATTTGACATCTATGCAGGAACCTGTGTACATGCACACGCACCAACAGCTAACACATACATGAATGAAAAATAATAACAACAAATTAGAAATTGAAAAATAATTAAACATGCCCCTAAAACTTCAAAATATTGCTTGGTAGTTGAAAAGAGCATTGTAGAACAATGCTCGTTTATAGAACAATAAACAAGATATGTTTGTAGAGTAATGGAAATAACTAACTTTGTTACCAAAGAGTTATATGTGTTTAAAAAAACAAAAAACAAAAACAGAACAAACAAATAAACAAAAAAACCTGACCCAATCAAACCTTGGAAAAGATAGGAGCTCCACAAGGATCAAATATATCTGGGCACAGGGGTCTTTTCTGAGACTGACACTCCACCAAGGACCATGTATGGATATAACCTAGAACCTCTGCTTGGATGTGGCCTGTGGTAGCTCAGTAACCAATTGGTTTCCTATAGTAAGGGGAACAAGGACTATTTCTGACAGAAACTTAATGGTAGGCTCTTTGACTTCCCCACCCCCCAAGGGAGGAGCAGTCCTGCTAGGCCACAGAGGAGGACTTTGCAGCCAGTCCTGAAGGTACCTGATAAAACAGCATCAGATGAAAGGGGAGGAAGTCCTCCCCTATCAGTGGATTTGGAAAGGGGCAGGGAGGAGCTGAGGGAGGAAGGGTGGGATTGGGAGGGAATAAGGGATTGGGATACAGCTGGGATACAGAGTTAATAAAATGTAACTAATAATAAAAAATAAATAAAATTAAATTAAATAAAAACCTGAATTGCAAAAGATCATTGCGACCCAGAGCATAGATTTGATCATTAGATTGAACATAAACTGACCATCTGGCTAATCGTGATTCAGGCTGGCAATAGCTCACTACAGCAGACCATGTCAGCATTCACCTCCACACCCATGCTCTTCTTTTACCCACACTGCTCTGTGCTCTGAGAGGGTGATTAATACATTGACGAGCCCTTTAGTTCTCTGGTATCTAGTTTTCTTGTTTGTTTGTTTGTTTTTGTTGTTTTGTTTTTTGTCCAGTGGCAGCCATGGAAGTAATAAGAGGGAGGAAAAAGAAATAGGGATGGTGGATATGTTTTTTCTAAGTTTGTCTTCTGAAGATTGTTCATGGTAAGATGTGTTTGTTGTTCAGCTGCAGTTTTGATCTCTTACTGTTGTCCTATTTACCTGATGCTCTCCTTGTATTTCCACATGAAGGTTTACTATCCTATTCTTTTCAGGCCTAAAGAACCAATCCTAGGGTATTGCATTATACATTAATAGCTTTGGAAATGCTGCGCATATCTTTTAAACAGGGTCATTATTTACAGCTCTTTATGCTAGCAAACTTTCAATGTGCTTCAATGTGCCCATTGTTTTCTAGAAAGCATATGACTGATATACTAGACAAATAAAATTACAAAGAATATAAATTATATATAAATATAAGTAAATAAAATATAAATAAATTGTACTTTTACCACCTTACCTATGAAGTGGAGGCACAGTCCTTTTTTCTTATAGAGCTCTTCCTTATATAAAATCAGAGAGGACTATAAGTTGTATGCTCTGAAGGCCATGGAGATCCTTTCTCTACTTCTTTGTTTTTTGTTTTTCCCCAAAACAGCTTTTATTTAGTTGTGCTGAAGGTATGAAAAAATTTTATGTGAAGCAAGGATGCCATGACCAAAACAGCTTGAAAAACACCAGCCAGAGCTGACTGGAGGGCTCCCTCTGGATCTAAACCGTATCATTTAGTCTGGCTGATATTTTGTGTGTAGAAGCTAGTGTTCTTTGTGTATTCCCTCTGGTCAGGGCTGTGAGTTTGGTCAACTTAGCTTGCTATGGGCCATCGGGTTTCATGCTTTACTATCTGAGCACTGGGAAAAGTCCAGCTAACTCTCCAGGATCATATTCTCTTTTATACAATGTTTTCATTGCTTAAAATAGAAGGCCATGTAGACCAATAAATACAGGGCAGGGCGATCAGCATGCTAGCCGCAGTGTTTCTGCATGGTCTTCTCAGTTAGTGGAGCCCTGGGGCAGTGACTGCCTTTGAGTGTGCTGAACACTGTGAACTCAGGCCTGAGTGGCTGAGGCTGTTAAGCCTTGTGATTTTTTTCAAAGTCCAGCAACATTTTTGGAATGTTCTACTTCTTGGCTTGTTTCAAGCAACGGTCAACATCTTTTGTTTCCCTTTCTATATAAAGGAGAAGAGGAATAGGAGAAGTAAATGTCTCAGCCTGGCTGTAGACCAGGTCTGCCTGGAGATTTATTGCTGCATTATTTGTTGGAGTAAAGCACTGTTAGTCCAGTATCACACAGAACAGGCCTGGGAAACTACCAGCCATTGTTCTTCAGGAATATTCTTTACAACCATATAAGTGCCTACTGTTCTTTTATTAAATACATATTCAACAAATATTCCTGAGTGCATATCACATACTTAAGAGAACGTTAAACACTGTGAAACATGAAAATGAATTTGATAAGGCCTTTGCACTTAAGAATCTCACATCCGAGATGTCAGTAATTAACAACATAATTGTTTAGAGACAACATCTTAACTGGCTCATTTCTTAGGAGTCCTGAAAATCCCAGTGGACAAAGGTACCTAGTGGTTGGTTAAAGTAATTGGTCTTTCTCCCCTGCTTCCCTCCTCCCTCCCTTCCTCCCTCATGAGCTCCCTCCATCTTTTCTTTCCTTCCTTCCTTTCTTCCTTCCTTCCTTTATTTTTTTCTTACATATTCCTCATGAATCTGTCTATGGGTTAACTTTAAAAAAAAAAAAACTTCATGTTAAATACAGTTGTCGTTTTTTTTTTTTTAACTTTAAGCATTAAGCATTTTGGCTGTTAGTAACATACAATAATCTTTGCTGTATTCATTTTTTTTTCTTCACTGTTTGAACCAGAAAACTTCTGCCATCTTTTATCTTTCATGTTTAAATTGTGGACCCCACACTCTGCCAAATAAAACAAAGAAACAAAAACCATTAAAACTCTTAGCCAAGAGTACAAGGGAATGTGAGTTAGAAATTACTGAGTAAATTGAACGAATAGAACCCATGCCTTTAAGCCTCTAAGGGCCTTTAAATCGTTTTTGGAATTTTATCAATTATGTTTTGTTTCTGTGTTTTATAAGCATAAGTTTTCAAGATTATAGAACGAAAGTTTAAGGAAATTTTTTTCTTGTTTAGTTATTGGATAATGTCTCATTTTTTTTAGGAAAACTGAACATACATAGTGATCGATCCGATATTTGAATTTGACTGTCAAATACAGCTAGACAAAGGTTGTGAAAGGGAGGTTGCGCACAAAGCGAGTCAACCAAAATATCAGAATGTGTCTATGCACATTGCATGTTGGCCAGCTTCTGGTACATCTTTCTCTTTGTTAGACTACCATCCTCAGTTTGAATGACCATCTGCAGCACTCGAGTTATTCAATAAGCAGAAATACCTTATGTTTCAAAAATTTTCTGTATTTTGCAGCACACTTGGCACACATTGGATACAGAGTAAGAAAGGATACATTTTAAGGTATATGTATATATGTATATATGATGGATAGGAAGTGAGCTAGATTAACAAATACAACCGCAAGTTCTGATGCTAGAATGGTGAATTCCAACAGTTTATGAGTCTTACATGCTGAGACATCACATAGGCTCGGGGCTAGTGCTTGGTTTAGAACAAGATGCCACCCAAAGAGTCAGTCTTCAGGCAAGTAAATGTGCTAGTAGTGAACAATAAAGATGAGTGGGAGAAAAAGTTAGTCAGAGACATGGGGCCTAGCAGTGGGGATATAATTAAAACACATGTCAGGGTGGTCAAAAGAACATGTAAATTTGTTCACAGCTAAGTATCCTAAACAGATTCCTTGAATCTCTTTCTGCCTCCAGAGAACTGTCAATGTTCCTGTTTCTCAGGAAAGAACTAACCTTGCATAAGTCACCTATGCCAAATAAATTCTTTCTAATGTATTTACTATGAAGATTGATGATAGAGGGAGGGAGGAAAAGAAGGAGAAAAGGAGAGAGAGAGAGAGAGAGAGAGATATGATTGTGTTTGGCATGACTCCCAGTGAGCTGAAAACAGTCTATACATGATAGTGATTATCAGCATCATTCCTGTTATTATGCCCAAAGACTGAGTAACAATTTGATGCTGCAGAATGTCATGAAGCTTCCGGTCATTGGCCAGTTATATATTCTACCTTCAACAGTGGGACCCTGATTCATTTAATGAACCTGATGCAAATTACCTTTCTTTCACCTATAACAAAAGGATAAATTTTGGATACTAGTATCCTGTATGAAAAAGTGGTACCTAAATGGTAGAGTGCCGTGGTGAAGCTCATCCCAAACGTATCTCAAAAGAGCTGTATGACCTTAGGGAAGTCATGTACTCAATCTGCATGTTCATTTCCTCAGCTGTAAAATGAAGTGGCTGAATTAAATTATCTTTTGATTCCCTCCCCACCAGATATTAAGTGATTTTTCACGTCCCTCATTAAATTTCCAAGCTCCATCAAACAGCTCATTATGGAGCCTGCTTGCTCATTTGATGTCTCTTTATGTTCTTTATTCACTCTTCCCTCTGGCCTCCCATTGGGTGCATTTTCCTTAGCACTGCAGTGTTTTGCACATCTGTTTCTGTAGATATAGCTCCGTGTGTTTGAGGGAAGGAGGGAGGAAGTGAGGGGGAGGCATTTTAGCTTGGCCTAGGGCTCAGACTTTGTTGGTGGAGATAATTACTTTAATAGTTTTCTTAAATATCTATTAACTCTTGGAGCTTGGATGCCATGGGGGTAATGTGGCATCACTCTTGCTTGAATTTCATTGTATCTGCTAATTTACATGGAAAGAAGAGTTCCATAGACAATAGAGGTAACTTTGCTTTGTCTAACTTTCAAAAGTATTGAAATTAAACTGAGGTTGAGATCTTCCTTGAGAAAGAACATAAATAAAATACTCAAAAGAAAAGAAAAGTTCCACAAATCCAAGGTACTTTTCTATCATTAGAAATACTCTTTGAGTATAGACAATGTACCAGTTCTTCACCCACAGAGTATTGAGGAAGTCCTAAGTGGATGTGGTAAGAGCAAATGAAGTCCTCTTGAATGTGTATCATTGACATGGGCACAGTTACGTAAAGGACCAATGCATCAGACCGAAGCATTCCCTTTGCGGGTAAGTCTCGGAATCTCCACAACCTTCCCCTGGTTGTGCTATGAATATTGGTAGTGTGTGCAAGAGCTAGCTTTCCCAGATTCCTCCCTCTGGATGTTTACCACCTGAAGCTGCTCACCTACAGAGGTCTCTTCCTACTGAGCTAGAGGCCCAACAGGTAATTCCTCCCTCAGTGCTGCCCATAAGGGTACTGACGTTTCCGGTTGTTGTTCGGTAGTCGGTGCCACTTCGTTAAGGTGCACACAACCCACCTGACCTGAACTTTTGTGTAGACATGCTTGTCCTTTCTTCATTTCCTCACCATCCCAGCGGTCATATTTCCAGAGGCAGCCTGTGCAGGTCATGGCACAATTCCATAGTGATTGACTCCGTAGCCATTATGTACACGGACACCTTGTATGTATATATTTCATAAAGACCACGTGTGTCTGAATTCAAAGAACATCTACATGAAAACGGAAGAACACAGGGCCATGTGAAGCTGCTGGCTGAGCCTAGGTGAAGGCTAACAGCAGTGCACCTGTCCCACATTATCACACCACTACACCACGCCACAGAGATGTCTTCAGCCAGGTTGGGGGCGGAACCCCAACTCTATCACTGGCCACTGTGTCACAAGGATGTAACTAGAAGACATTTGGGAGGCTATCCAGTATAAAGGTTAATTCATTGATGATACGTTCAATCTTAAGTCTTCCTCATCAGGTAGGAAGAAGCAGTTAACTATTGTCTTTTGGTAATGATCCCTTTGGAATTTATAATGTACAATATAATTTTAATATGATGTATTTGGAGAAAATATATGGAGTTGGAATCATTGCCTTAGGAAATAGCTAAGGCTTTAATAATTATAAATTATTTTGTAAATGTAACTATATTTGAATACATGCTCATATTAAATTAGTACAGGTGTATCTACCAGAGATGAAGACAGTAAATCGCTCTGGGAATCAGTTGCATTTTTATTTTTAAACAGCAACCAGTGGCATTCTGGTTTTACAAAGAAGTTTCATAACTCCCTTAATGTGAGCTACTCCTGAGAGACGGGTCTTCTCTCAGTAAACTGACAGGTCAGGTTTTCCAGTCCATTCCACCATGGTGAGGACAATGACCAGCTGGCCTGCTTCAGTGGCTGCCTGGTTTCATGAAACATCTTTAGTTTTTTTTTGTTTGTTTGTTTTTGTTTTTTTGTAACAGTCAATATTCATCTAAAAACCCTCATTAATTGGAAGAGTAAGTAATATTTTCAGTGGAATCAAACAAGGTACTTAGAGCACCAATCATTTCTCAAATCACGTTGAAATTGGTGGTGGAAGGAAAACTGGGAAATCGTTTTCTGATGCTGAGCGTCATGTTGACATCTTTTCTGTGGTAAGGATAACCTAAGCTTAGAGATAGAGAAGGAAGTAGAAAGGGTTATGTTTTCTGTTTGTTGAAAGGGGGAATAATTTTTGATTGTTTAAAAAAATGTATTTTAAGAAGTCCTTTCTCTATCAAAAGTTTAGCTTTCCCCACTAACCTGTAAGTGTGTGTTTGTGTGTGTGTGTGTGTGTGTGTGTGTGTGTGTGTGTGCATGTATCAGCAAAGGCAATGTATTCTGGGATTATTTCAGCGGTTTGGTTAATTGTATTTTGCAAACAGCTATGATAAATATGGTAAGACAATGATTTGCCCCATGTCGATTCAAAATGCAAAAGAGAATTTTATGGTTTGAGTCACTTAGCATTTCCCCTGAAGCTTGAAATTTTAATTATCATAACGTTTCTTTTTGTTGTTATATTTCAAGTGGCACACTATTAATTTTCCAGTGACATATCTAGTCAAGGGTTATTGGTTTTGATAACTGTGCCAAGAATGAGTTTCATCTTGTGGAGTAGGCCTTCAATCTAATTAGAAGGTGGTTGGATACTCTGATTACATTCGTGCCATTATTGCAACAGTGGGCAAATCTTACCATGGCAGTGGTTACTACAACGTGAAGCATCTGTAGCTGGTGATTGGTGACTGCTTTTCTTTTTGGTAGCAACACAACATCTTCTAATACTGTGAAAGCTAGTTATTAGGAATGAAGTTTCCAGATCAATATTAGCTTAATTTACCTAAAGTCGATAACTAAAATTTGTGAGGTCTTCAGCATTAGGGTTTTACTATCAAGTTCTGAAGGGTAAGAGAGCAAGAGCAATAACTTATAATATTTCAAGTATATGGGATCTCATTGGCCAACAATTTCAACAGAGATAACCTGTTCTTGATATTGGTCATGGTATTTGAAGTCCCATAGAGTTTAGCAAGGGCATTGCTACGTCTCTATTGACTAAATGCATGTTTATATTTTAGGAAAATTCTGCAATAGGAGTTTTTCCTATGACTTTTTCAAATGGCTTTTCGTGTTAGTCACACCTCCCTATATGCTTTCCTTTACCCTGCTCCCTCATCCTTTCCCCAATTTAACCTTTCTTGTTACATTATTTCCATTTTTCCCCTTATATTATTGCCTAGAGAAGTATTCCTACTGATGTTAGCTATAAATGCCCTTGGAAAAGAAAACACATGTGTCCTCTGCCAGCCTCCATACTATGGAACTTTATGGAGCTAGTATTACAGGCAGCTGTTAACCTCCTAATATGTGCTCTGGGAAGTGGTTCTGACTCTTTGGAAGAATGTGATAGTCTCTTAACCCCTGAGCCATCTGTTCAGCCCTGGGACTTGTGTTTTGAATCATTTATTAAATTTTGGAATGGCTGAGGGACTTAAACATTTAAAAAGTACCTTCCAGTGTTACCTCAAACATAAATATGACAGAATTTTGAGAGTTCAAGCTAGGGTCCAATACCTGGGTTTGAAAGATGATGCCTCATTCTGTGGTTAACATCTAACACTGAACATTGCAATTACATCATACCAAACTCTACCTTTTCCCCCTGCAAAATGGTTTTGATAATATATCTTTATCAGTTTTCACAGGTTTTTCTAGTGGTGAGGCAATAAAACTAAAGGTTTCTAAAACCTTATATCATTTGAAACAACACGGGCTTCAACTTGAGTTAGGCAGAACCGGGTATCTGGATTTTCCATCAATATTGCCAACATGAAGGAGAGGAGACTGTCTCCAAACAGCAACAAAACCAAAACCAAAATCATTGTTCACTAAAAGTCCAAAAATTGCATAATTGTTCCAGAAGGAGGGATGCCTGCTCAGAGATACAGAAGTGACAAGGGGTAAGATAATGAAAGATGAAGTTCTTGCAAGCGACATCATCGTCTGTGGAGGGGCTATTGGAGAAAGTCTAAGGTGGTGTGAAGGAGGAGAGCAGTGATGTACACAGAGGTAAAAGGATAAGCAAAAGATAAAGACCAATAATTGTGTAGAACGTTCGATGCCCTTACAGATACCATACAAAGCTTCAAGATAAACTTAGATATTATCAGTTATATTAGTTTGAGTCAGTTGACCCAGTTCTTCAAAAGCAGGGCCTTCAAGCTGTCTTGCTTACAACTTAGGATCACCGTAAAATATTCCTGAGAGGACTCAGCTGACACATTTGGAATGAATGGGGCCCTTGACTGCAGATATGTGTTCTTTAAATTGAGGGTTTATGTGTGAATCACAAAGGGTGAAAAAAATCACTCCTAAAAATAGCACTAGCGTATCATCCCGAATTCAAGGAAAATATGCAGAAAGCATAAATAGCATATTTAGGTTCTTCAAATTACGCCAGTCTCTATCAACAGCTGGGCAGCTGGGAACACAAGCACGCGGTTGCTTTATTGCTTGATTCTTATCAATATTATCTCAGCATGGTTCACACAATTCAGTCTTCAATTGCCAGAAAAAGCCTCAGTCTGCAGAAAATGTTTACCTGCCAAGATGGTTTGTTGAAATAAGCCTGAATTGAATTTGATCTACTTGGCCCACAGAGGAATTAATAGGCTCAGGCAAATGGGGCTTCTTTGCTGCAAAATATCTCCTCCTTCATTGAGTGCCCTGCAAAGGCAGTTCAGTGGCTTGCTGCCCGAATTCTATTTGAACTCAGAGAAGCATCTTGGCTCATGTGTTTGCCCCATCAACATTTCCATGCACTTCATGGAGAAAGTGAAACTGTATTTGGTCAAGTGCTTTGTGGTTTTTAGAGAAGGCTTTTGGGGGAAAGATGGGAGACTTACAAAGGCACATTGTTTTAGCTTTATTCCAAGCAAACTAAACTCATTCACATTCTGATATTGCTCTTAATAATCTGACAAACAGTTTCATGAAAGGTACACCCTACGGTTTAAAAAAAAAAATCACAGAGCAGCCCTTCATAGGACCTTCAGAAAGCTTTCATGCACGTTTCTTTGTGTCATCTTTACTCTAATGAGGCTGTATCTTCATTCGGAGTGAAGAAAGTACTATTTGTATGTATGTGGTCATTGATACAGAGGTGTTGCTCTTCCCAGAATACACCGTTAAAATTATTTGAATCTATATATTTTTCTTCCTGAATTTTTTTGTAAGACAAATAAATAAGTTACATGTATATGTGGCTGTCACTAGTGCGGTGCAAGAGAGATTTGTGAGTGATGATTTTTGCCTCTTTGACAAAGGCTCTCTGAGGAAGGAAAGAACAAATTATTTAGCATATTGTCTTAATGAGAAGCAATGTGGAAGATTCTTGGATTCAGAATACTGGTTACATTAAATAGTAATTACTCTCTTCTACATATGATATTAGTATGATCATTTAAAAATGAGAATGGTGTTAAAACATGTAAAGGAAAAGTACTCCAGCACTAGTCAGCTCTACATGGAAACGAGTGACATTTCTGTATGCTCCCTAGCAGTAAGGGTTTTGGTTGTCCGTCTGTTTTAACATAACTGCGCCACTTCACCACACAACTTAGATCAAACTTTGTTTGATCAACAGTGTCTTGGAATCGGTTTTTTTGTTTGTTTGTCTGAAAAAGTGCTTGCTGTTGTTTTTACTCTTATCTCACTCTGGATATGCAGGAATGGGAAAAACGGGCTAAGCACATACAGTTGTTTTGTTGTTAACCTTCAGAGAGGTCCTGAAGCTTCAATTTACATTCTGTATTCCAATTTACACTCTTATTTGCACTTCCTAAGGCTCTCAGTAGGAACTCAAATCCCATTGTGTTGAGTAATTGATCTTTATCCTCACTTAATTTATAATATTTGTGGAAATTAGGGATTTAATAGTGAGAAAGTTATTCCCTTTATTTTTACATTTCTTTAATGAGGAGTGGTAACATTTCATGTTTGTTGGCTATAAGAATTTATTTTTGTCATTATTCATTTATCTTTATACGTATATTTTCTATTTGTGAAATTATTTATTTTATTCATATCTTTGTATTCTCATTTGAATTTGCATACTTTATATTTCTTACTCTTATAAATTATTAATACATACATGATTTTTACATTTTTTTCAGAGTTTATGTCCTTCACTAAATGTTCTTACTCTGATTTATCTGTGTTTTTAGTGCACAACTATTTTTTTGACTTCTTTTAAAATTTTTATTTTTTTAATATTAGTTGCAGCTTGTTAACTTTGTATCCCTGCTGTATCCTGCTCCCTCTTTCCTTCCAATCCCACCCTCCCACCCTCATCTCCTCCCTGCCCCTTTCCAAGTCCACTGATTGGGGAGAACCTCCTCCCCTTCCATCTGATACTGGTTTATCAGGTATCTTCAGGACTGGCTGCAAAGTCCTCCTCTGTGGCCTAGCAGGACTGCTCCTCCCTTGGAGAGGGGTAGGAGGTCAAAGATCCCGCCTTTGAGTTCATGTCAGAAACAGTCCCTGTTCCCCTTATTAGGCTACCCACTTGTATACTGAGCTACCAAGGGTTACATCTGAGCAGAGGCTCTAGGTTGCATCCATACATGGTCCTATTTTTGGAGAAACAGTCTCATAAAAGACTCCTGTGCCCAGATATATTTGGTCTTTGTGGAACTCTTGTCCTCTCCAGGTTATATTAACTTCCCCCCTCCATTTTTTTTTTTTTTATTCCCTGCACTCTGCCGAAGGTTTGGTTATGAGTCTTAATATCTGCTTTGATACACTGCTAGGTAGAGTCTTTCAGAGCTCCTCTGTGGAAGGCTCCTGTCCTGTTACTTGTTTGCTCCTACATCCAATGTCCATCCCATTTGTCTTTCTAAGTGAGGATTGGGTCATTGTACCCTGGGTCCTCTTTCTTGTTTATCTTCTTTAGGTGGATAGATTTCAGTATGTTTATCCTATCTTATAGGTCTATAGAAGTGAGTATATACCATGGTGCACAAATATTTTAAAATGCCATAATGTTAACATATATCTGGGACTAATTTTGTCATTTGGTTTGATATAGAAAATTACTTAGCTATTTTCCCTTGAACTTTTTGTCCTGGGCCTTAAGTTTCTCCAGAACCAGGATTTTACTTATCATGCTTACTATTTATAGCTCTTATTTTTCTTGTTATTCTCTTTTTCTGTTTACTAATTTCCTTTATGCAAATTCCCAAATGATGATTTTGACAGTTGTTTTCCTATCTTGAAACCTGATATTCTTCATCAAAGAGGCCTTTTCTGCCGCTCTAGAAACTGCTAAATACAGATCTCTTGTCTTTATAATAAGTCTCAATGAATTACCAGTATCCAAAATACTTTTTCATATGCTAGTGTCATTCCTTAATGCCCTTAATATCAGAGCCTGTGTTCTATGCAAAATGTCAGCCTCATCTCTCTACTTCATCATAATATCTTCAACCTATAAGAGCTCCACAAGGAGAGCAACAGAACCATAAAATCTGGGTCCAGGGGTCTTTTCTGAGACTGATACACCAACCAAGGACCATGCATAGAGATAAGCTAGAACCCCTGCTCAGGTGTATCCCAATAGCAGCTCAGTATCCAAGTGGGCTCACTAGTAAGGGGAGCAGGGACTGTCTCTGACATGGACTCAGTGTCTGGCTCTTTGATCACCTCTCCATAGGGGGCGGTGAAGCCTAATCAGGCCACAGAAGAGAACAATGCAGCCAGTCCTGATGATACCTTACAGGCTAGGGTCAGAGGGAAGGGGAAGAGGACCTCCCCTATTAGTGGACTTGGGGAGGAGCATGGGAGATAATGAAGGAGGGGGCTATAGCTGGGATACAAAGTGAATAAACTGTAATTAATAATAATAATAGTAACAATAATACTAAAACCTGGCTTTTAGGCCAGTGCAATGAGACAGCAGGCAAAAGTACTGCCTGTGCAAATCCAGTGACATGAATGTGATCTCTGGATTTCACAGTGTAAGATCTGACCCCTGAAAATTATGCAGTGATCTCTGTGTATGTGCACACAAACATGCAAACACACAATACTCCTTCCTCATAATAGTGGCAATAAAGATAAATAGATAAATAATAGATAAAATAATATTTAAAAATTAGTCTGTATTGTAGTATGTGCTCAATTACTATGCTACTGGGCAGAGGGATTAGTTTTCTTGATAAAAATAATGATAATAGCCAGGAATTTTTGATGCATGATTGATCACTAATAGTCCTTCTACATTCCAAGTGCTTTAAAGCCATTATTTCTTATAGCTCACCAAATAAGGTTGGTTCATTGTGGTCAAAATAGACGACTAATGCAAACACCCTGAGAACAGTAATGTTACCATGTTCCTCACTTTCAAGGAAGCATGCAGAGACATCTGAAGTCCCTTGAAAGGTTAAGGTCAAATAACTAGGCAAGGAGTAGAGATTTCCCTGCTTCCCTCAGGGAAGCATTTTTAACTCATTTTAATTAGTTTATCCTGACAGGTGAATGTCTGGATATTTCCTTTCGCCTCTTTCTAAATACCTTCATGGGAGTTTTGATCAGAAATGCATTAAACCTCTTCATTAATTTGGAAAGAGCTTAATCTTTTTCAGATTGAAATCATTCTGCTCCAGGAAGAGATATTTATCTATACCAATTAAAAAAGATTTATTTTCTACACATTTAAATTATGTGTGTATATGTCTGTATGTGGGTTTCTGCAATTGCGAGTGAAGAGGCCTGAGGAGAACAGCCATATTGGAGGTGCTTGAAACTGGAGTTACCGGCAGCTGTGAGCTGTCCAGTGTGGGTTCTGGGGACTAAACTCTGACTCTCTGGAAGAATAGTAGGTGTTCTTAACCATCGAGCTATCTCTCTACCCTCATATGACATTTGAACATTGAAAAATTGTAGTTTTCATAGGTCTGAAATATTTTCTTAATAATTCAGTGAACAGCGAGCATTTTATAGTTTTGCTTCATGTCATAATATTGTTGTTTTTGAATTATTTGTTTGCAACTCTTGTCCTCAAGTGCTGGGGGGAGGGTCAGTGGGTAGGGTGCGTGCAGCACAAGCGTGAGGAATACAGTTTGCATTCCAAGAACCTATGTAAATGTTTGGAGGCTTTGGTGGCCCACTATCACCCACCCCTCACTGTGTGTGAGGCCGAGATAGAGGATACCTGAAGCAAGTTCACTAGTGAGTTTAACCAATCCGTGAGTGCAAATGAGAGGCCTACCTCAGTACATAAGGCAGGGAAGTGATTGTGGCTCATGCCTGCTCATTCACACAAACCCGCATCCATATGCATGTGCATGTCTCCACAGAGGACAGCACAAACACACTATGAACGAATGCATAAATCTATAATCTATGAATAAAACAGAAAAAGCAGTTCTTTGCATCCCTCAGTGGTGTGCAAAGCCATATTTTAAAGGGTAGAGATAATTGTTTTGGAGTTATATGTAATTTCAACTGACATCTTCATTAAAATAAAGGTGCCCCATTGCCCAGCAGAGAGGTTAAAGCGGATGTTAAAATTAGAATGCTACCAATAGGATGATTGCTAAGAAACTGAGGGGCTCAGTTCCTAGTTTTCGCTTTCCTTAGACCTCCTGAACTTCATCAGTAAAATGTATGTGATGAGGCTCCCCTCCCATGAAGCTTCTGTAAAGACGTGTTAGACAGTGAGCAACATCCCCTGGAATATAAATACCAGGGGTTTGAAATCTTTTGCTCTAGGTATGAAACTGTGTGCGGAGTATATTTTTGTATTTTTGTGGGATTACAGTGACTTCAACAGAAAGATACAGCTGAGTGCAGACAACAGCCACAGAATCGTTTTCACTGGTTTGGGCTATGAGGTTAAATGGAATCTTAGGACTCACTTATCTTTCCATCCTCTTCATGACTATTTATGGACACATTTAGACCATCTTACAGTCCAATCTTGTAGCTATAATGATCGTGAGAGTTGCTTTATCCCATGCAATTTCTGTCACTGTGATTTGGACTTTCTCCTCCTCATTATTATGATCCTTCCACTACTCTGAAAAATGTACCCAAGTATTACTCCATAAATATATCCTCAAGAAAAGAAAGGAAAGCCAGGCAGTGTGGTGTATGCCTTTAATTCCAGCACTCAGGAGTCAGAGGCAGGTTCTTTCTAGGCCAGCCTGGTCTATAGAGTGATGTTCTGTCAGGAAAGGACTATACAGAGAAATTCTGTCTTGAAAAAAACCAACCAACCAACCAACCAATCAAACAAACAAACAAACAAAAAAAAAAAAAGAAAAGAAAAGGAAGGAAAGACAAAAGAAGGATGGATGAAGGGAGGGAAGGAAGGAAAGAAAGACAATAAAGAACAGGATGTAGTAAGGGCTTTTTGCTTCATTGGAGCCTGACCCGGTATCTTCTCTAAGTAGATCTTGCCTCTTTTTCAACCTCTGATGCTGTGAGTGTAAGCATGGGCCTGGTTGGTGGGGAAATGTCCAGGGGTGCTAGATCACAGGAAACTCACTCCTCATCAAAACCTACTTCTTCGGCTTCTGTTTATACCTCCTTCCCTAATTATCCTATTAATCCAGACAGCCACCATAATTTAATCTTCACCTTTTGAAGTCTTTGCTACCGTGAGATGGAAGTTCCTCTCTGTTACGTGTCTCTTTTGCTGCACAATCACATGTTAGAAGTTGATCAGGCAATAACATGCAGCTGGAAAATTCATGAGGATGATCCTGAAGAGTACTGAAATGAGCTCTAGTGACTCTAGAGACGTGAAGGTCAGTCTAGTTTTATGGACCCAGCATATAGTATGGAGTCAGACAGCTTCGGGTATGAATTCTGCCTCTGCTACTTACAGTCTCGAATTAACTGAGAAATTTTCACATTCCTGAGTCTTAATTTCTGCCTCTGTTAATTGGGAGACAACAGTATTCAGTAGTATTGTGTCTGCCATGGGCAGTAAATAAGACCACGTATGTTACATGATAGCACGGTACCTAACACATGTTGAGGAGACCAAAGCAACAACATTCAGAATTACTGAAATTTAAGTCAGGTGAAAAAAAAAAAAAAGACCAGCTTCTGAAAAAGTATAGAAGTATAGTTTGGGCTCAGTTTTAAACTGACCATCTACCTTCCACAAGCTAAGCTAATAGAATTAAGCAAGGTGACCTTCAGCCTGCCAGTTTTCTACTAGCTTTCCTTGTGAAAGGTGTATGGTAAATATTTTCCATATTCTGCTGACATTTGATGGTTTCTTAGTCATTTTCCATTCCTTCAATGTGTTAAATTCATTAAACGATAGCTATTTTGTTGGTCCATGGCAGGCCTATCTGTGATGTTGAGTAATTGCTTGGCATACAGAAAAGATTGCCTTCTATATTTAAACATGTTTATCAATCATGCCTTCCAGACACCATCTGCCCAAGAAGGGCCACAAGTGGAGGTCCAGAGAAGGGTGACTTTGGTAGAAAGCTAATCCCAGGAGCATATTGCAGGACCAGTCTGGCTCTAATGATTCTTCAAGGTGGATGAAGGGGGCGGGGAGCATATAGAGATGAAACCATCACCCGCTTATTAAGGGAACAAGGCAGGTACCAGGCAGCTTGGAATTCTGCTGCAGGCTTCCAAATGTGCCATTTTCTCCACTAATAAGTCCTTCAGCCCTGAAGATATATCCAGTGTGCTCGGCAGCAAGAAATAAGGGAAAAATTAAATTAACATGAACCCTGAAGTTAACTTTAAAAAATCCAGATCCTTCTCCAGAGAGTGAAGGATTGGAAGATAACAAAAGAAGAGAAAGACAGAGAAGGGCACAGGTCCCACTGACTTCAGGAATTAAGATATGGGCACTCCAAACAATGAGGATTTCAAGGTCACTTTCATATCCACATATGGTATCAGGGACAAAGCCTCAGAAGCTTGGGTAACACACACACCCAGGACCCTAGAAGGGTGTATGTTTACTTGCTACTTCCCTTCAACATTCCATAGCTATTCTCCTCCCTTTAACATCATATCATCTGCATAGATACTCTCATTTTGTTGTGTTAGCTGAGTCTCATAGAAAGTTTATATCAAAATTATTAACTCCTCAAGGGTAAGATTGTTTATACCTACCTTATTATTATATATGCCATGTTATATATGCCATGAAGAAAGTCTGAAAAAGTCTGAAAGTCTGAAGAAAGTCTGAAAAACAGAAGCCAAAAAAAATAAAGGTGACATAGTTATTTCTATTCATTCATGTGTCTCTATGTGTGTGTGTGTGTGTGTGTGTGTGTGTGTGTGTGTGTGTGTGTGTGTGTGTAAACTATGGCATTTGTAAGCTTACATAATGTCTAAGAGCCTGTTAACTAAATGATACTAAATGTTTTGTTGTTGTGTTACATTGACACATTTTGTTACTTTTTTGACCCTTAGATTTCTCATCTTGGGAAAAAAAAATGTTCCTCTTAAATTTCTGCTTTTGTACCTATAAAATGAGAATAACATCAATTGTTTTATAAATACTTTCTGAGAATTAACCCTTATTATTATGAAAAGCATGGAAGCACAAGTCATATCTGATTAGGTATTGGAATAACGGCAACAGTGTCTATTGTGGTAGCTACAGTTGTTTATAAGGATCATTTACTGTGTCAATCCTTACATTCAAAGCTCTCAACCCTTTGCTAATTATTAACTCATAAAAAAAAAAAAAACTTTGACAATACTTTCCTTTAGTTGTTTGCCAAATTTAGTTGTTTGCGAAATTTAACTTGATAAATGTATTGCATTTCTCTTCATGAGCTGTATGTATGTTTGTGATATTCATCCAGAAAGAGTGAAAGCTTTGAATCCCTTTAAAGCATGAATATTGGACCCTATTTTGAATGGATATTCTCAAACATAATTTTTAACAATATATTCTGAATTGTGAAGAAATTTAAATTTAGGTGATCATGACTTTATTATCCATTGTTGGGGTTTAAAACTAGTTTCACTATTTTAGTCTTATTCTTATTTAACAAATTCATTTGAATATCCTAACATACAAAAGCAGACTATCTTGACCAAAGGCTATTGATTTTTTTTTCATTTTTGACATAAGTATTTTCTTTTGAAACTGCCCTTTTATTAACAGTATGTGAATGTGCCTATTTCGCTAAATCTTCTCTGAAAGAATATCAAAGTGTACAATTTTCAGGCAATTCCTAGTAGTCTGAAGGAAGGCTTATGTTTATAGCAGATGAAACTGTGATTTTGCTGGCATGGCTCTAATCCCACTCAGGTTAGAATTTTGCTTAGGGACCTTCAAGATAGAGCTCCTGGCTATCATTGCTCACATGTTGTGGTCCAACACAGCTCTCGGATAATCACCACATTCTCTCTGTCATGTTCTTGGTTCTTCTGTTGAGAGATGAGCTGTCAAGGGTTTCACATCAAGAATCTGAACTGAATCAACAATATCACAATATTTCTGGCGGGTGGTGCTGCCAGTTTCAGGTTGCAGTTGAGAAGTGTTTTTCTTGCGAGCACAATGCATAAAAGATATAGCCCTCTGCACTGGCAGAGCACTGAAATCAAACTCAAAGCTTCAAAGTGGGAGGGCACCAAAAGAGAGAAAATTGGTGTCAGGCTTATGGTCTTCTGATGGAAAGGTTGTATATGTTTTATATGTTTAAACACAAGGTGTTTATTGAATAGCTACTGTGTTTACACAGGGTTTGAGATTTCTATATAAGACAATGAGCAAAACAAGTGCTGTAGTGGTCATGAAAGTTTAAATATATATATATATATATATATATATATATATATATATATATATATATTAACTCAAGAGTTTAGGCTGGCAAAGAAAAGTAAGAGTGTGGATCATTCCAGAAAAGAAAAAAAAAGAAAAGAAAAGAAAAACTGTAAACAGTTTTAAGGAATGTCAGTAGTTCCTTAGATGGGAGTGAAGTTAATTTTATTATTAGATTCATTATGTATGCATTCTGCCTAATTCAGCTCTCAAGTGAAATGTAGGTCAATCTTATTCTACAGCAGAGACAGCTACTCTGAATACAGAGTCTCTGGACTCTGTAAATCTCCAAATTAAGTGGCAGTGGCTTTTTTTTTTTTTTGAAAGAATTTTATTATATAGCTCAGGCAGCCTTTGAATTCACCAGGTAGCGCAGGCTGGCCTTGAACTCACAGTCTCCTCCTGAGCCTTTAATGTGCTGAGGCTATAACCACAGAACAATATCTGGCTTTCGAAAAGACATTTTATGTATTTTTATACTTAGCTACTGGATTTAGGAAGACTGCCCTGCCTCTGAGAGCTAAGGTGTCAATCCTTGATAAGCCATGTCGGGTACCTGTGGTTTCACAGACCTTATTTCAGGCTTTCTAATGTTCTAGATATTTTATGTCTACTGGGGCTCACCTGAACCATCACTGTCTTAATGTTTCTCACACTCTGCTACTCATTTCACCTCCTTATCTGAAGCTTTGGAAACAACCGAGAACATGCCTATCCTAACACTCAGTTCCCATCCAACAGCAACTCCTGACCTCTTTTGTCTGCACCTAGACCAGTGGTCCTCAGCCTTTCACAGGGGTCACAAATCAAATATCCTGCATATCAGACATTTACTTTACGATTCATAACAGTAGCAAAATTCCAGTCACAAAGTAGCAACAGAAAATAATTTTGTGGTTGGAATTTACCACAACCTGAGGATCTATATTAAATTGGTTGCAGCGTTAGGAAGGTTGAGAACCACTGTCCTAGACTGAGACCTTCTCAATACTCCCAACTTAGCAATTATGTTTTTATTTTCATGTGTAATAGTTATTCAGTGTAGATGTTTAGGAAGAAGCAGGGATGAAAACAGAAGGGGAAAGAAGAAAAAGCAAGAAAGAAAAGGTAGGTTCTGGGTTAGATATCCAGTCTGTCTGTTAGTCCATCTCCATCCTACAGTTCTGGCTTAGGAAGCTGATGCTGCAAACAGGCCAGTGGTCCTTAGATTCCACAATGTCTGCTTCTTAGGGTAGAGCGTGGGGCAAGTCAATTTTAGAAATCTTACCTCATTGCATTGTGTTTCTTTTACAAAAAAACATTTTGCTGTGCAGTTATTATATTCATCTTCGTGCTGGGATGCCATCGGGAGCCACTTAAAAGTCTGTGAATAAGTATGTCTATCCTCCTTTTACCCAAGAGAAAACTCAGATTAGAGAACATGAGTACTTCATGGCTATTGAGTATCAGGGTGGGTATGTGAGCCTTGACTTGCCCCAATTTTATTTAATTATCAAACATTTGGTTCCATCTCTTGTCACAGGTGCATTCTATCCAACGAATGTTTCACCAAGTTTCAGAACAACACGATGTAACAGCATAAACAAACGAGCAAACACACAAACAAATAAAGGGCTTTGGAAATTAGGGCAAACTCATGGCTTTATAAAAAAGATCTCAGTGTTTTTACCTTTGTGACTCTTTAATGTGGTGGTTCTGTGTGGTTCTTAATTTTCGATCTTAAGGGAAAATTAATGTTGGGAAAAAAAGTTAAAGCATTTGTGTATCTGAGGCAGAGGAAGGAGAAAGTGAAGATTATCAAAAGAGATGTAGACCATGGAGAGGAAACATACTTCATGTCATATTCTTTGTGTACGGGGGGTGGGTATTTACATAAAACGAGTTCAACAATCCTCTGTTCCCCCTCTTTCTTCAGGTGTTGGACCATCACCATGGAGGTTCTTCTGGTCCTTAGAATGAGTCTGCCTAAATGGTGGCATAAAAGACTTCTTTTTTTAGTTTTTTTTTTTTTTTTCTCAGCAGGATTTCCCTGTCCTCATAATATTCCTGCTTTCTAAGATCATAGATGTGAGGATCAGCTATTTCAAGGACTGTGTTCTACACAAAGCTTCTAGATTTTCTTTCACAGCCAGATTCCTTTGTGGATAGAGAGGTTTTTCTCCTGCATTTTTTTAATGGAAATTCTGCAGGAAAATGTAATAGAATATATTTAGCTTGCCCTTGGTTGGTACCCAGTATCATTTTATCATTTATAAGAATGGTGAATTTGACCTAATCTTTCTATTTATCCCAAAAGCTACTTTGGGTTTATAACTCCTCCATGTAGGATACTCACTTAACAAAGAAACACAACTCTGAAATATACTTCCATGGAGCCCCTGCTCCAACTCTATTTTTATATACAGCTCTTTGTAGCTGAAGCTCATGTTCAGATCCGAATCCCTCATACAACTTACACAAGGCCCTTCCACAGCAGCTGCTTACATATTTTTAAATAATTTATAATGAGGATTTATTAAAAATGTTAAAATGTTATGACAGAGGAAAGTCAGATTTACTAGGGGTGATTATGAAAGGCTTATGTTTTGAGGTATGTTAAGTCAAAATTTTCCGTGGTAAAGTGGTAGTTTTACAACAATCCATGATTTCATGAAATTGGTATTCTGCATGCTATGTTTGTAGAATGTGTTATATTATTCTGATGTGGAAGGAAAAATAATCTAAAACAAAGGTCACTTAGCATCAAATCAAGCCCTGAATTTAGTTTCCTTCAGTAGACAAGGTGAAGGGAATCTGGCAGTATTTTTTTTCTTTTCTTTTCTTTTTTTTTTTTTTTTTTGGCAAACATGGTGAGAAGCCTTTACGTTGCTGTCAGCACAAGTCATCTTTGGTGCTGAGTATCAAAACCAGAGCCTCGTGCATCCTACCCATGTGCTCTACCAGTGAGCTACACACCCAAATCTCTGCATGGAAGTCCTTTTTTTTTTTTAATGTTCATAGCGGCTTTGTTTTTTTTAATTAAATTTTTATTGTTTTATATTAATTACAGTTTATTTACTTTGTATCTCAGCTGTAGCCCCCTCCCTCATGCCCTCCGAATTCTAGCCTCCCTCCCTCATCTCCTCCCTGCCCCTCTCTAAGTCCACTGATAGGGTGGTCCTCCTTCCCTTCCATCTGACCCTAGCCTATTGGGTCTCATCAGGACTGGCTGCCATGTCCTCAGTGGCTGGCTGCATGGAAGTCTTAAAGCCTTGCAGGATCCTTTCCTTACAGGATACTCTGGTAATGGGAGATGGTTCTGCTAAGGCTTTGTTTTGTTTTCAAGTTGATGCAAACTAGAGTCACTTGGGAAGAAAGAGTCTCAACTGAAGAATTCCTTTGATCACGTTGGCCTGTGGGCATGTTTGTCTTGACTACTAATTTTTGCAGGAGAGCTTAGCCCACTGTAGTTGGAACTCAGCCTAGGCAGGTAGGTCTGGCTGTTTAAATAGGCTAGTTCAGTAGTAATCAGCTTTTCTTTGTTGTCTCTGCATCAGGTTCTGCTTGAGTCTCTGCTTTGACTTCACTTAATGATGGGCTGAAATCTGGAAGAGCAGACTGAAATAAATCCTTTCCTTCTCTAAGTTGCTTTTGGTCCTAGTGTTTATCATAGCAATAGAGAACAAACTAGAAGAGAGGGGATGATAAAATCCCAGATAACAAGATCAAAGTCTCAGCACTGAGACAAGCAGACTGTTAATTCAGTTCACAAAAGTACATTCTAAGAATCATGGGAATATGTCTCAGACAAACAAGGTCTAAGGAGACTCAAGTTTAGAACATTGCCTTCTGCTTATTTATAGATTAAAAAATCCCCAGGTATACCAGAAGGAATATTTCTGCCTGTCAATCACTATCTGGGCATAGAGTCAAATGATTAGGGTTGAATCCCCGTACTACCAAATAACCTGTGTAATAGTATCTTGGTGGTCATTTTAAGACTAATTTTTTACAGCATCTGTCTCATATAACACATAATATAAATATTTATTATGTTTATATTATATTATATCGTATTATTATAAATGTGTGGCTTTCCCATATTCTATGTGTTCTGCAAGAGTCAAATTCAGGGGCATTTATTCTTTGTTTCCTTTCTTTCTCTTCCTTCCTTCCATTCTTCCTTTCTTTCTTGCTTATTTTTGTTCTTTCTTTTTTTTCTTCTTTGAAACAGGGTTTCACTATGCAACCGTGGCTAATCTGGAACTTTCTTTGTAAACCAGGCTGGCCTCAGGCCAACCTCTGCCTCCTCAGTGCTGCTGGGGTTAAAAGCATGCATCCGCAGGCTGAGTCTAGAAAGGATTTTTGAAGTTTCAATATTCAGCTCTGACAGTAGAATGAGCATTAGGAATCCTGTGATCTAAAGCAATATAGAAACCCAGTTTTCAAACAATAACTTTGAAATGACATGGGAAATACATATTAAACAAATTATTTTTTACAGATTAAGTTCCCAAATTCTAATTCTCAAATTTAGTAACTTGAACCATAAATGCTCCTTAGAAGAGGATGATGGTTTTGCTATTGAACACAGGGAATGATTGTGAGATTAAAGGGCTGTGACATTGTGTCTAGTCTAGAGAAATGTATAAAGGGAAAGCAGAATAAATGGATAATTTATTCTATTAAAGAGCCACTTGTTATTAAAGAGTGACTTTCTGAAATGTTAACTTACAGAGAACTTACTCCTTGTAAGATGTTTTCTATGTTCATATGAGGAAAAGAAAATTGTCATATTCTGTCATCTGTAAAATACATAGTTTCTTTGATATAATTTCTTTCACTATGTAGCCCTGTGTCCTAAACTTTGCTTTGAAACTCACAGAGCTCTGCTTGCAGTATTCCAAGACTCAAATACATTCACATAAACAAGTGGAAAAAACTTATTATGTATAGACATAGGAACAAAATTAATTTTTTTGGATTGACTTTGTTGAGATTAATTGGAAGGTAATGTAACTAACTTCTGTGCTTGTCTGAAGGGTCTGACTTCAGCAGTACTCTATTCCAAACCATGCTGTGTAGCACACAAGAGAGAAGAATACAATCTCAGTTACTCGTACATGATGTTGTAATGAAAAAACTAAGTACACACAGAGTTTGACAAAATTATCAGACTTTGTTCAACATCTGCCATTATCATTGTGTGATGATATATACTGCTCCATGTAATGTGCAATCCTAACAATGAATGGGCTTGCATGCTGTGCAGCTCTTCTGCAATAGGTAGAAGGCTTTTCTGTTTTTATTTGAAGTGTTTTATTTAATTATTTTTTATTAATTACACTTTATTCATTTTGTATCCCCCATAAGCCCCTTCCTCCTCCCCTCCTGATCCCACCCTCCCTCCCCTTTCTGCATGCATGCCACTCCCCAAGTCCACTGATAGGGGAGGTTCTCCTCTCCTTTCTGATCTTAGTCTATCAGTTCTCATCAAAAGTGGCTGCATTGTCCTCTACTGTGGCCTGATAAGGCTGCTCCCCCCTCAGGGGGAGGTGATCAAAGAGCAGGCCAATCAGATTATGTCAGAGGCAGTCCCTCTTCCCATTACTAGGTAACCCACTTGGACACTGAAGTGACATGGGCTACACCTGTGCAGGGGTTCTAGGTTATCTCCATGAATAGTCCTTGGTTGGAGTATGAGTCTCTAGGAAGTTCCCTGTGTTCAAATTATCTTGTTCTGTTGCTCTGCTTGTGGAGTTCCCGTCCCCTCCAGCTCTTACTATTTCCCACTTCTTACATAAAATTCCATTCACTCTGCCCATCAGTTGGCCATCAGGCTCAGCATCTGCTTTGAAAGTCTATACTGCAGAGGCTTTCAGAGGCCCTCTGTGGCAGGTTCCAAGGTTGTTTCCTGTTTTCTTCTGGCTTTCAGAGGCCCTCTGTAGCAGGTTCCGAGGTTGTTTCCCATTTTCTTTTTCTTCTGATGTCCATCCTCTTTGCCTTTCAGGATGGGTATTGAATATTTTAGTTAGGGTCCTCTCTTTTGCTTAGTTTGGTTAGATGTACAGATTTTAGTGAGTTTATTCTATGTTGTATGTTTATATGAGTGGGTATATTCCATGTGTGTCTTTTTGCTTCTGGGACAACTCACTCAGGATGATCCTTTCCAGGTCCTACCATTTACCTGCAAATTTCATGATTTCCTTATTTTTCATTGCTGAGTAATACTCCATTGTATAGATGTACCACAGTTTCTGCATCCATTCTTCAGTTGAGGGGCATCTGGGTTGTTTCCAGCTTCTGGCTATTACAAATAAAGCTGCTACAAACATGGTTGAGCAAATGTCCTTTTTGTGTACTTGAGCCTCGTTTGGGTATATGCCTAGGAGTGGTATGGCTGGATCTTGAGGAAGCGCTATTCCTAGTTGTCTGAGAAAGTGCCAGATTGATTTCCAGAGTGGTTGTACAAGTTTACATTCCCACCAGCAGTGGAGAAGGGTTCCCCTTTCTCCACAACCTCTCCAGCATGTGTTGTCCCTTGAGTTTTTCATCTTGGCCATTCTGATGGGTGTAAGGTAAAATCTCAGGGTTGTTTTGATGTGCATTTCCCTAATGGCTAATGAGGTTGAGCATTTCTTTTCTTTTTTTTTTTTATATCCCTTAAATGTTTTATTTTATTTTATTTTTTTAAATTTTTTATTAATTACACTTTATTCATTTTGTATCCCCCCATAAGCCCCTCCCTCCTCCCCTCCCGATCCCACCCTCCCTCCCCTTTCTGCATGCATGCCACTCCCCAAGTTCACTGATAGGGGAGGTTCTCCTCTTCTTTCTGATCTTAGTCTATCAGTTCTCATCAAAAGTGGCTGCATTGTCCTCTACTGTGGCCTGATAAGGCTGCTCCCCCCTCAAGGGGAAGTGATCAACGAGCACGCCAATCAGATTATGTCAGAGGCAGTCCCTCTTCCCATTACTATGTAACCCACTTGGAGATTGAACTGCCATGGGCTACACCTGTGCAGGGGTTCTAGGTCATCTCCATGAATAGTCCTTGGTTGGAGTATGAGTCTCTGGGAAGTTCCCTGTGTTCAAATTATCTTGTTCCGTTGCTCTGCTTGTGGAGTTCCCGTCCCCTCCAGGAGGTTGAGCATTTCTTTAAGTGCTTTCTGCCATTCGATATTCCTCTACAGAGAATTCTCTCTTTAGCTCTGTTCCCCATTTTTTAAGTGGATTACTTGGTTTGTTGCTTTTCAGCTTGTATAGTTCTTTATATATATTGGATATGAGTCCTCTGTCAGATAAAGGGTTGGTGATGATTCTTTCCCAATCTGTAGGCAGTCACTTTGTTTTGATGACGGTGTCCTTTGCTTTACAGAAGCTTTTCAATTTCATGAGGTCCCATTTATTGATTGTTGCTCTTAGAGCCTGTGCTGTTGGTGTTCTGTTCAGGAAGTTTTCTCCTGTACCAATGAGTTCTAGGGTATTCCCCACTTTTTTTTTCTAGCCGATTTAATGTGTCTGGTTTTATGTTGAGGTCTTTGATCCAGTTGGACTTCAGTTTTGTGCAGGGTGATAAGTATGGATCTATTTTCATTTTTCTACATGTAGACATCCAGTTGGACCAGCACCATTTGTTGAAGATGCTATCTTTTTTCCATTGTATGGTTTTGGCATCTTTGTCAAAAATCAGGTGTCCGTAAGTGTGTGGGTTTATTTCTGGGTCTTCTGTTCGATTTCATTGATCCACCATTTTGTTTCTATGCCAGTACCATGCAGTTTTTATAACTGTTGCTCTATAGTACAGCTTGAAATCAGGGATGGAGATACCTCCAGAAGATCTTTTATTGTAGAGGATTGTTTTAGCAATTCTCGGTTTCTTGTTATTCCATATGAAGTTGAGAATTTTTCTTTCCAGGTCTGTAAAGAATTGTGTTGGCAATTTGATGGGAATTGCATTAAATCTGTAGATTGCTTTTGGTAAGATGGCCATTTTTACTATGTTAATCCTGCCAAGCCATGAGCATGGGAGATCTTTCCATCTTCTCATATCTTCCTCTAATTCTTTCTTCAGAGACTTGAAATTTTTTTCATACTAGTCTTTAACTTGCTTGGTTAGGGTTACACCAAGGTACTTTATGTCATTTGTGGCTATTGTGAATGGTGTTGTTTCTCTAATTTCTTTCTCAGCCCTTTTGTCTTTTGTGTACAGGAGTGCTACTGATTTTTTTGAGTTAATTTTGTATCCGGCCAATTTGCTGAAGGTGTTTATCAGCTGTAGGAGTTCCTGGTAGAGTTTTTGGGGTCACTCACGTATACTATCATATCATCTGCAAATAGTGATAATTTGACTTTTTCCTTTCCCATCTGTATCCCCTTGATCTCCTTCAACTGTCTTATTGCTCTAGCAAGGACTTCCAGCACTATTTTGAAGAGATATGGAGAGAGTAGGCAGACTTGTCTTGTCCCTGATTTCAGTGGGATTGCTTTAAGTTTCTTTCCGTTCAGTTTGATGTTGGCTATAGGCTTGCTGTATATCGCCTTTACTATGTTTAGATATGTGCCTTGTATCCCTGATCTCTCCAGTACTTTAAACATGAATGGATGTTGGATTTTGTCAAATGCTTTTTCAGCATCTAGGGAGATTATCATGTGGTTTTTTTCTTTCAGTTTGTTAATATGGTGGATCACATTGATGGATTTCCGTATATTGAACCACCCTTGCATACCTGGGATGAAGCCTACTTGGTCATAGTGGATAATATCTTTGATGTGTTCTTGGATTCGGTTTGCGAGTATTTTGTTAAGTATTTTTGCATCAATGTTCATAAGGGAGATTGGCCTGAAATTCTCTTTCTTTGTTGAGTCTTTGTGAGGTTTAGGTACCAAGGTGACTGGGAATGTTTTAATTACACTGTAAGGATGACTCTGCAGTTGTAAGAAAGCTAAGGAACTTGTGTCTGGAGTATTCGAAGGTGCTCAAAGTGATTGCCAAGGTCCTTCTTAGTGAAAAAGGGAGATGGAAGAATCAGATAAGGAGATCAGTAGAGGTTGGAGTAACATGGAGTCTACTCAAGCGAAGGTGCTCAGGCAGTTGCCAGGCAGGGAAAACGATTATTTTCTAAAGTCTCCCTAATGAGTATTGGCCTGCTTGCCCATTTAGCCTTCTTACTAAGAGAACCAAAGGATTCTAGACTCAAGAGAATTCACTACAGTAACACTAGCCAAGGAATATACTGTTACATTATACTCTTTTATTTCCATTAACCCTGTTAACATGTTATTGATATCCCTCTGAGGAAATTCAAACTGTACTCATGCATGACTACAAAGTTTTTCAAGTTACCCATCTGGAAGAAAGTAAAATAAAACAGTTTTAGCTTAGCCATTCTCATGGGTGTGAGGTGAAACTGCAGGGTCATTTTGATGTGCATTTCCCTGACTAAGGACATTGAATATTTATTTTCAAAAATTTATTTAGTTTTTTAATAATTACAGTTTATTTACTTTGTATCCCAGCTGCAGCCCCTTCCCTCTTCCCCTTCCTATCCCACCCTCCTTCCTCATCTCCTCCCATGCTCCTCCCCAAATCCACTGATAGGCGAGATCCTGAGATCCTCCTCCCCTTCCTTCTGACCCTAGAATATCAGGTCTCATCAGAAATGGCTGTATTGTCTTTCTCTGTCCTTGGTAAGGCTGCTCCCCACAAGGGGAGGTGATCAAAGAGCCAGCCATTGAGTTCATGTCAGAGACAGTCCCTGTTCCCCTTACTAGGGAAACCCCCTTGGAGACAGAGCTGCCATGGCCTGCATCTGTGCAGGGGTTCTAGGTTATCTCCATGCATGGTCCTTGGTTGGAGTATCAGTCTCAGAAAAGACTCCTGGGCCCAGATTTTTTGGTTATGTTTCTTTCCTTGTGGTGCTCCTGTCCCCTCCAGGTCTTTCTATCTCCCACTTCTTTCATAAGATTCCCTACACTCTGCTCAAAGTTTGAGTATGAGTCTCAGCATCTGCTTTAATATCCTACTGGGTAGAGTCTGGTAGGCTGCTGTCCTGTTCCCTGTTTTCTTCCCCTTCTGATGTCCATACTCTTTGCCTTTCTGAATGAGGATTGATCACTTCACTCAGGGTGCTCCTTCTTGCTTAGCTTCTTTAGATGTACTGATTTTAGTATGTTCATCCTATATTATATGCCTAATATCCACTTATAAGAGAGCATTTTTAAGTGTTTCTCTGCCATTTGATATTCCTTTGTTGAAAAATTCTCTGTTTAATTCTGTACCCCATTTTTTAATTGCATTACTTAGTTTGTTGATGTTTAACTTCTTGAGTTCTTTATATATTCTGGATATTATCCCTCTGTCAGATGTAGGTTAGTGGAAATCTTTTCCCAGTCTGTAGGCTGTTGTTTTGTTCTGGTGACAGTGTCCTTTGCTTTTTAGTCTCATGAGATCCCATTTATATTGATTGTTGCTCTTAGAGTCTGTGCTGTTGGTATTTTGTTCAGGAAGTTTTCTCCTGTGCCAATTAGGTCAAGGTTCTTCCCTACTTTTTCTTCTAACAGGTTTAGTGTGTCTGGTTTTATCTTGAGGTCTTTAATACACTTAGATTTTAGTTTTGTGCAGGGTGATAAGTATGGGTCTATTTGCACTTTTCTACATGTAGACATCCAGTTAGACCAGCACCATTCATTGAAGATGCTGTCTTTTTTCCATTGTATGGTTTTGTCAAAAACTAATTTTTATAGGTATGTGAGTTTATTTCTGGGTCTTTGATTCGATTCCATTGATCCACCATTCTGTTTTTATGCCAGTACCATGCAGTGTTTATTACTGTTACTCTACAGTACAGCTGGAGATCTGGGATGGAGATACCTCTAAAAGATCTCTTATTGTATAAGATTGTTTTAGCTATACTGTTTTTTTTTTTTTGTTGTTGTTGTTGCTTTTTCATATGAAATTGATAATTATTCTTTCAAGGTCTGTAAAAAATTCTTGGAATTTTGATGGGAATTGCATTGAATCTGTAGATTGCTTTTGATAGGATAGCCATTTTCACTGTTAATCCTGCCGATCTATGAGCATGGGATATCTTTCCATCTTCTGATATCTTCCTCATTTTCTTTCTTCAGAGACTTGAAGTTTTTTTTTTCTGGTAGGTGTTTCAGTTGCTTGGCTAGAGTTATACCAAAGGAAGCACACAGGCTGCTCAGTCTCCCAGTGGGTTTCCTAGTAACGGTAACAGGAACTGTCTCTGACATGAACTCAGTGGCTGGCTCTTTGATCACCTCCCCTTGTGGGGTGCAGCCTTGCCCAGGCCACAGAGGAATATGATGCAGCCAGTCCTGATGAGACCTGATAGGCTAGGGTCAGATTAAAGGGGTGGAAGAGCTCCCCTATCAGGGGACTAGGGAAAGATCATAGGTGGAGAAGAAGGTGTGTGGGTGGGACTGAGAAGAGAATGGGGAAGGGGCTGCAGCAGGAATACAAAGTGAATAAATTGAAATAAATAAATAAATAAATAAATAAATAAATAAATAAATAAAAGTAAAAAAGAAAGCACACCATCACCAGTCTTGATCTCCTGAAAAAATAAATTAAAACACTATATTCAAGTTAGAAAAACTGTATCAAACTGAAGACCAGTGAATGGAGTGTAACATCTTGTGCTACTTCACAGAAGCAAAAATGCTACTATCACACCTGTAAGCCTCTCTTCTTGGTCTGAAAAATTACACTGCTCAAAAATATTAACTTTTCCAAAGCCTTATGTTCAGTGTGAGAGCTAGGATTTCAACCTTCCCTGGCTCTAACACTGGTATGTGAACCTTTAATACATTTTCATTCTGAAATTGTATTAAAAAAGTTTTATATGGTGTTTCTGTCTCTTAAGTATCTCAGAATGAACAGGCCTCCTAAAGTAGTATGGAAGTTGTTCATGTGGATGAGATTTTTTTATAATATGTTCATACTGCCAAGTTAA
Source organism: Psammomys obesus (assembly GCF_907164565.1). NCBI lineage: Eukaryota > Metazoa > Chordata > Mammalia > Rodentia > Muridae > Psammomys > Psammomys obesus. The sequence goes on along the minus strand of NW_026585504.1, from coordinate 27,462,145 downwards.
AAAAATGCAAAGCACTGAAACAATATTTCATGTATTTTTTTTCCTTAAGATTCACATAGGCATCAATCCAAACTATATTTCCTCAAATTTCTGATTAATATAGTCCATGAAGGAGAGTACTTGGTAATGCTATCTCTTAATCCAAATAATTTATACAAAAAGGACATTTGCTCAGCCATGTTCATAGCAGCTTTATTTGTAATAGCCAGAAGCTGGAAACAACCCAGATGCTCCTTATTTGAGGTATAGATACAGAAATTGTGGTGCATTTATACAATGGAATATTACCCAGCAATTAATTAATTAATAAAAAGGAAATCATGAAATTTGCAGGCAAGATCATCCTTAGGGAGAAAAGATCATCCTAAGTGAGTTATCCCAGAAGCAGAAAGACAAACAGGGTATATACTCACTCAAAAGTGGATATTAGACATATATTATAGGATGAATATACTAAAATCTGCACACCTAAAGAAACTAATCAAGAACTAATTAAGGATTCTGGGTAAGATGCTCAATCCTCATTCAGAAAGGCAAAGAAGATGGACATCAGAAGAGGAAGAAACAAGGAACAGGACAAGAGCCTACCATAGAGCGCATGATAGAGTCTGAAAGACTCTATCATGAAGGATATCAAAGCAGATCCTGAGATTCATAGCCAAACTTGGAGCAGAGTGCAGGGAATCTTATGAAAGAAGGGGGAGATAGAAATACCTGGAGGGGACAGGAGGTCCACATGGAGAGCAACAAAAGCAAAAAATCTGGGCCCAGGTGTCTTTTCTGAGACTGATACTCCAACCAAGGATCATGCATGGAGATAACCTAGCCATGGGAGCTCAGTATCCAAGTTGGTTCTCTTGTAAAGGGAACAGGGACTGTCTCTGACATAAACTGATTGGCCTGCTCTTTGATCACCACCCCTTTGGAGGGTAGTAGGGGGCAGCCTTACCAGGCCACAGAGGAAGACAATACAGCCATTTCTGATGAGACCTGATAGACTAGGATCAGATGGAAGGGGAGGAGGACCTCCCCTATCAGTGGACTGGTGGAGGGAATGGGTGGAGATGAGGGAGAAAGGGTGGGGTTGGGAGGGGAAGAGGGAGGGTGCTATAGGTGGGATACAAACTGTAATTAATAAAAATAAATTTAAAAAACATCATACAAATAAAAAAGTCTTTAAGTTATACATAATATATTTGCCAAGTATTGATTCCCAAAATGTTTACGCAGTAAAAGTGAATACAAATAAAATCACTGGCGAGTAAAACGAGAACACAGAATATGTAATAATTACCAAAAGATCAGTCAAATACCAATGCACGCTGTTAAATATGGCGGCACCTGCTCTCGTGAGATGCACTTTTCAAGTACTCCTACAACCTTTCTGCAGTGTCAGTGAGATGATGTGTGTCACACCTGGATAATATGTGTGCTAATGCTTAGTGAAAAAAAAAGTGACATCCCCTCCTACCCTTCTGAATTCTGAGGAGTCAGCTGTGGAAAGCCCTCCCGCAACATTAAGCTTCTCATCTACTGATCCTGAGAGTCAGTTCTTCGGAGCGGCTAGCGCTTTCTCCATTACCATTGGAAAGTATAGGATGATACCGTGAGCAACACCTCTGTGGATTTTCAAAATCGCTGTTACATGAGCCTGATTCAGAAACTCCAGCCGATGGGAGCCTAAGAAAAAATTTGGTCTTGTTTGCAGAATTAACATTCCATTCCATTCTATGGTGTTTTATCTATTTATTTATTTTCATTGTTTCTCAAGACACAGGAAATTCAGGTCCTCCTGGCAATGTGGCATACTACATTTGTGGTTCAACTGATAAAGTACACAGGAGATTAACCTTCAGCTATGGTTCCATTGTTCCCAAGGATTGCTATGCATCAGCATCAATTGCTGCTGAAACATTTGTCAAATGCTTCAAATTTTCTGTATGGCATGAGTTCAAAGTTCCTTATTTTCTATGAATTAATTTGTAGTAAGATATTTTGTTGAGTGTATGTGACTAAAATTATCATTTTCAACCTCTCTTTGGAAACACAAGGATACAATTTGGTTCTCAATATGACTATTTTTTCTCTTCCATTTTCATGTTGTGCTCAGAGGCATTTACAGTTTATTATATTTTATTTGGCCATATTTCTAACCTCCTGGTGATAAAATAGTCTAGAAAGCTTAAGCACATTTACAACAGAATTATCTCTTTCCCAATGGGGTGTGTTAAGCATCTTCACATTAAAAATGAAATATATCTCCATATTTTCTTGCTTAATTTTACTTTCTCAGAAAACTGGATCCTTCTTGCATATTTTATCTTGCTCAGTATTATAACACTTATTGTGAATATTAGCTCGTAAAGCTATGCATATAGTTATGGGTTATTACTCTCTTTGTCATAGTGTATGAATTCCATATGGTGTTGTAATAGGTACCAGCTCTCCTTGTCTCTGAATAAAGCATTTTCATGCACCAGCAGGGTGAGCAAAGGATGTTTTTCTGTGAGCTTTGGGGAAATTTAGACGTGAGATAAGACAACTATGTCACTTTTAGACCATTATCCCAGTTATGCACATGAACTTAACTTCTCTCTTTATCTTGGGATTTTGCTTTAAGTGAGTTTTGAGATAATTACTTATTCTTCTGATTTTATAATAAAAAAACCCTCAAAGTTTAAAAGGAAAAGTATGTTCGTATTAGCTTTATTTATAATAGCCAGAATCTTGAAAAAACCCAGATGTCCCTCAGCTGAGTAATGGATACAGAAATTGTGGTAGTTTCACAATGGAACACTACTCAGCAATTAAAAACAAGGAAATCATGCAATTTATAGGCAAATGGTAGAAACTAGAAAAGATCATCCTGAGTTAGGTATCCCAGAAGCAGAAAGACACACACATAGTATATACTCACTTATAAGTGGATATTAGACCTACAATGTAGGATAAACATACTAAAATCTATACACCTAAAGAAGCTAAGCAAGAAGGAAGACCCTGGGTAAGATGATCAATCCTCACTCAGAAAGACAAATGGGAAGGACATTGGAAGAGGGAGTAAACAGGGAACAGGACAGGAGCCTACCACAGAGGGCTTTTGAAAGACTCTACCCTGCAGGGTGTCAAAGCAGATGCTGAGACTCATAGCCAAACATTTGACAGAGTATAGGAAATCTTATGAAAGAAGGGAAAGATAGAAAGACCTGGAGGGGACAGGAGCTCCACAAAGAGAGCAACAGAACCAAAAAAATCTGGGCCCAGGAGTCTTTTCTGAGACTGATACTCCAACCAAGAACCATACATGGAGATAACCTAGAATCCCTGCACAGATGTAGGCCATGGCAGCTCAGTGTCCAAGTGGGATTCCTAGTAAGGGGAACAGGGCCTGTCTCTGATATGAACTCAGTGACTGGCTCTTTGATCATCTCCTCCTGATGGGAAACAGCCTCACTAGGCCACAGAGGAAGACAATGTAGCCATTCCTGATGAGATCTGATAGAGTCAGAGGGAAGGGGAGGAGGACCTTCCCTATCAGTGGACTTATGGAGGGACATGGGAGGAGATGAGGGAGAGAGGGCGCATTTGGGAGGGCATGAGGGAGGAAGCTACAGCTGGGATACAAAGTAAATAAACTGTAATGGATAAAAAAAATAAATAAATTTTAAAAATCCAAAAAAGGATAAAGTAACATACCTAATATCAACTTGTGACAGACACTTTATTTAACACGATACATCCTAACTCTCATGAGTGACATTAAGAAACATGAATTCCTTCTGCCCCACAATGTCATGGTAGCACTGAGGAAGACTGGCCAGTATAGATTCATGTAATTATTCTTAAGACTTGGACCTACAAGGTAATTACTTGACTATTTGAATACTTAATCAGAAAGGACTTAGTGCTTTGATCAAACCAATTGTACTATTAGCAAAATCCTTTAGTGATATCATGGAGTACATATAGTTTTATTTTTTGGGAGGAACTCCATGTAGCATCTTTCTCATTCTGTCTGTGCTCTATTTTCTGAGACCATACCTCTTTTCCTAAAGGAACTGGTATCTGTGAGAAATAATAAGGAACAAGGTAAATCACCAATTAAGGTATCAGATACCTAAGAGCCTAAGAGATTGACTTCCTTACTTTTGGGTCACTTAATTTTACCCTTCTTGCAAGACTGGGTCTCAATTTGTTGCCAAGGTTAGACCTGTAGTCACAGTAAGCCAAACAGGCTTTGAACTTGCGACCTTTCTGCCTCAGCTTCCTGAGTAGCTGAGGTTTACAGGCCTAAGCCTCAAAGCTGGTACTAGTTTTCAAAGGTTCACTTGACTGTTTCATAATAAAGCCCAATATATGAAAACGAGGTACTGGAAGAATTTGAATACTAATAGTCAAGTTTATGAGTCAGTTAAGCAGAAGCTGCCCTTAAATTCCTTATATCTAAATTATAATTAGACAGTACAAGTGTTCCTAGGACTATCTATCTTGTTATATATTTATCATACCTCCTTTTATGTTTGAAATACCTTATTCATCTTCATTCAATAGTTAAAAACTTTTCCTCAGTTTTATAGTTGATAGGTTGCCATTTGGTGGGTGGAATGCATTAATTTCTTCCATATCACTCCAAGTTTTTCTGTTAACTTAACCAGGCTTGTTCTGGAACAAAATAACCCAGAAATATTTCTTCTGTGTCTTTCTCTAATGCCCAGTGGACTGTCTTGAGAATGTTATTTGTTCATGACTGGAGTTTGAAGGCTCCTATGTGGATACTATCTCAGTATAGAAACTTTAATTGCACTTTTTATCTCTCTTTACCGAATTATGTGTTCCAAAGTTGAATGAGTTCAGAACACACTCCTGCTATGCTAAATTTTCAATTCTTTTCTTTTTTCTAGACTTCATGAAACAGTAATCATGTTGTGCATTTCCAAAAACACTCATTTCTTTTGTCATTGCCTTTCTTAGTACTTGAATTTACTCTTTGGGCCCACATATAAGCATAAAATCAGACAGTAGATAACGGTAATGCTTAAATGTGCATTTGGTATTATTAATCATCTAATCAACTTTGTATGTGGAACTGTAAGTCCCTATAATGGCAAAATCAAATGTTTGAGATATGATTCTTCTGGGACTTAAGTTTCAGTGATTTTTGTGTAAACATTTCTTTAAGAAATAATCCAGGAAGGAAATATCTGTAATTGACTTCTGTATTCCCCATAACACTAATTAAAAAGAGATACTTCCAAGGAGGAATATGCCTGAATACACAAAGGGAAAATTCAGAAAAGAGAATTATCTTCAAGATTTTAGCTGTTATCATTTCAAACCTTATATTACTTAGTGTAGTCTACTCAGGGTACAAGAACAAAATACCATAGCATGCGCAACATAAAAAACAAACAAACAAATAAACAAAAACTAATGTTTCTAAAAACTCTAAAGGCTAGAAGTTCAAAATCAATATGCAAGTGCTGGTGGCTCTTTTCCTGTCTAATAGATAGATACCTCACTATGTCCTTACAATGAGGAGGAGAAGAAGTTTCCTAGTTTCACTCCCTAGAAACTCACTAGTGTCATAATAAGGGCCTCATCTGAGTCTCACCTAAACCTAATTATTGTCTTTGGCTTCTCCCTCAAATGCCATCACCTTGGTTGCCTGGTTTCAATATATGAACCTGAGACAGACACATTCAGTCCGTAGCATTTCTCTTAACTAGTAATGGCTCCGTCGGTTACTAAATACTGAGGAAAGCATTTCAGTCTATAACTCTGCTGAGTACTTGTGGGCTATGAAGAATGAATAATTGGCTTTTGCTTTATTAAGTATAAATAGTTCTCTGAGTATGAAATCAGACATGCAGAGACCAAAATTCCATATGTAGGATTTTCAAGTTGTAGAATAATTTTGACATGGTCATTGAGAACAGAAATTTTGATTTTTGGGGGAAAGGGAAGAACATGCTTTTTTACTTAAGAAACTTATAATGGTTTGGAGTGACCCAAACATAAATTAGGTTATGTAGGCCTATCAGGACTGCTTATTCTTTGTGTTCCTGACTGTATATTTACAGCGATATAAACCTGAATTAGAGTGTCAGGAACTTGAACTTGTATGTTTATGTTCAGCTAATCTAGTGTTATTTTGTGATCAGAAACAATGTAAAATTGCTCCAGTGAGAGACTAGTGTAAATGGAAGGGGAGAGCATCAGTCATTCGATATCTGCTTTGTGCATGGTCATTTACACACTATTCTTGACTATATTGCTGTAGCCACTCCTACACAGCACCTATTTTTATACCTGTTTTACACACAAAAATGTTGAAGTTTGTGAAAATTAAATGCCTTGCTTTGATCCATTTTTGAAAGAGCTTCTTCTGCTCATAAGTGATCCGGCAGTTTAATGTCTATCAAGTCTGTGTGCTTTAAAAAAAAAAAATCTCATTCATCTTGTATCTTCGTTGCATTTGCTCTGTCTTTATTGTTCCTCACTCAACAGCAGATATTCAAGTCAGTTCCATGGGTCAAACATAGCATCCTTCCCATGGTTCTGTTGACTGACCTAGTATAACTCCACCTAAATGCTACTTGCTGTAATGCTGTGTTTGAAAATTTATATTCTGAAAGGAAGGTAACACGAACTGTCTGAAGTTAAAATCCTACAGACATAGATTTGGGGCACCCAAATTTAAGCACACTTAAAAAGATTTGCAACGTATAGATTTTTAAAAAATACTTTTAAAAATTCTAATATGCAAAGTAAAATCCCAACAACCTTCTGTGTTTCCTTGAATTATTTGACCATACTATCTTATCATTACTGAACAACTGTTAACATCCTTTGGAACCTGGACATCTCCGGAGAATAGTTTGAAGCACTGGCTTCAGGGAACGGATGGCACCTGTTTTATCAAGTGGTTTTCCCCAGATCACGACGAAAATACATTTATCTTTTGCGAGTTAAAACTTAGGAGTCCAGAATGCATACGTGGGTGAGCTAGTTCTTTAATTTTGATTGGTAAAGCAAATTTGGGAAAACTGGTAAACAAACCTCACAAATATGTGCCCACAATTCCACTTGCCAGTGCTGTTTAGATCAAGGTTATTTAAGATTTAATTGCTTTGATGGAGTGTGAGTGTGGCTAGGGTGGGGGTGTAAGTGGGTGGTATTCATTTTAGGCCATCATTATGAAAGTAGAACTCGATTTTACTATTAGCACAATATGTGCTTTTGTAAACAGGACACAATCTGGAACCTGGTTCCTGTGTTAAACATACTTTTCTGTGGTTCATTTTTAGAATTTTTAGCTTAACTTTCCCAGGCTTAATTTGCACCTACAGAAGGCAGTTCTCTTGGAAGCCAGAGGCATTCTGGGAAAGTAATACACGAACTGGCATTGCTGGGGAGAGAGAAAACTGATTGCCACAGACCACTCTCTTGAGCTTCCAGCCATCTGGAGGATGCCATATGGATGAGGGAGGAGTTCAGAGAGGACCAGCGCTTAAGTCATCAGAAGCCATTTCAGTCTCTACTGGACTAGATTTGACTGTAAAGAGCTGGCGATAGCCTTCACTCTGGCCTTTGGGGTAACACTAGCCTAAGTTAAAGTAACAGGTACACTGTACTCACTACACAATTATTTTCAAAGTATGTTACATCTCTAAAGCTTATTTGTTCATCAATGGCATGAGAATAATATTCACATAAGGAAAACTTTGTGATTATTAATGAAATCATTGTAAAGTACCTACGTTATGTCTAGCCCTCACCTGTGGAATGTGTGAGGTTTCTCTTCAGTATCCAGGTGTAGAGCAGGCTTTTCCTCTTTAATAATCCAAGATGCATTCATTTCTTAGGGTTTTCTCCAGTTCCTCCTTTTCTTTTCCCTCCTGTATCCATATCCAAGAGCAAGTATTTTCTCCTTCAGTTTCTTCCTTTAGCTTCCACAGTGCTCATTCACCTTAGACTATTTGGCTTCCCGATTTCCTCTGGCATTTAAAACGTCTCGGCTTGGAACAATTACAATCATTGCATTTTTATCCTTCATGGTTTTGGAAGTTGCTGGCTTTGCAGGGTTGTTTGTATTTAATTTGTCAAGCAGCTGCCATTAGGAATGCTGCAGTTGGGTGGGGCAGGGAGGGTCTCATACAAACCCACCTTAATATTCTGGGCTGAAGGTGGAAATGTGAGTGGTTTGGAACTGCTGAAGCTGGAGCAACTTCTCCTGACTGTCCAGTCCACTCCTGGTCATTTTAGTACATCAGCAGAAAGATAGCCATGCTGCTCACGTGGTGGCTCAGGGTGTCAAAGATGTGCCTTTTCTGAAGTAACCTCATAAGTTATGTCATATACCTCCTTTGATATTTCATCCATCATATTTAAGAGTAACAGAAATAGACTTCATGTTCTCTGGGATCAATACAAAATTTTATAAGAACATTGGGCATTAAAAATATTTTTTTCTGACCAATTTAGGAAAATGAAATTTGCCATAGTCTTCTTTCTGATCCGAACAATACACACACATTTTCCATGTAAACTAGAGTCATTCTCATCACCTAAGACCCTCTTTCTAACTCTTGTCCTTTAACGCATTAGACTCAAAGACCCAGAATTGTAAAATAACAAGTGAAGATTAGTTTAGGTTAGGTTCCTCAGTCTGTTTTCTCTTAAGCTAATGTCCTTGAATAATTATCTCTTTAACTGTTTGGCTTTGTGCTAAAATGACTTGTTTGCCTATTTCCCAGAGTTAACAATAGAATGCTTTGGTCAGATATAGAATAGTCATGCTGGATGCTTCCATTTGAAAAGAGGAAAATAGAAGTACAGAAGGCATTGCTTTGCAACAGCTCTGAAAATCAACAACAGCAAATAAACAAAACCACCACAAACCACCAGTGGTATGCACACCCCTGACTCCTTAATTCAGGCTCAATTACATTATTTGAGAATGATCTTCCCACAGACCCCTGACTTGGCAAGTTTCTATATAATGTGGCTAATGTGTACAGTTCAGTAGTTTAACTTATTCCTGTCTATAAACACTCTCCAGACCAAAGCTTCATTTACTCTACTCTGAAGTCCCTCAAAACTTTGTGCACTTATTTATTTTTATTGTGTATGGATAGTTCTCCCACTTTGATGTGTACCATATGCAAGCCTCGTGCCTACAGAGGCCAGAGAGGGAGTGGGGATCCCATGAGACTGGGGTAATAGATGGTTGTAAGTAACCAAGTGGGCGCTGAGAATCAAACCTGGTCATCGGTAAGAAAAGCCAGAGCTCTTAACCACTAAGCCTTCTCTCCAGCGCCATGTGGTTTAGTTTTCAACACGTCAATTTATAACACACTCTGCTCAACAAAAGCCAAGGTACAAATTTCTTCAGAGTGTTCCAGGTACTGCTTTGGGCTTATTTTGTGATTGTTATGCAACATGAAATTCAGCTCCTAGCACCCCTGTGTGTAAAAGGGTCATGGTCGATACCTCCACTTTCCCAGAAAGTCTTTTGTATGTTTGAAGTATCATCTTAAATCTTATCAGAAATTTCAAAGGACTGTCAAATGCTTGACTTTCTCATATACCATGGTCTCTTGATTGTGTGCTAGGTTCTTTCTTTATCCTGGAGTCATTTCTTAAGCTTAGAATTAAACTTAATTCTAAGTTTGTGGGTTTTGTTCTTTTTTCTTTCCATGAAATGAAAGTGAAAGTGCCTGTTTACCCAGAAATCCAGTCTCCTTTAATATCTAACAGATTTTCTCTGCATTTTTCTGTTCTTTTTTTACTTTACCATAGACGCCTAGAAGAAGGCAGACGGATTCAATATTGATTCAATATTCTAGTGCATTGAGTACATTTCCACATTATAGCTGCCAATGATGCCTTGCTTCAGTCCAGCTAGACTGAGGGAGACAAAGATACAGTTTTAGCTCAAGATGCAACTTATTCTTGGGAACACCCATCTTCATTTATTTTATTTCATTATTTTTCATTAGTGTGTATTAATTGGACAGGACAGTGTACTCCAATGATAGATTTGTATGTACTTTTAGGTGATTACAAAAATCCACTGGGATTAAAGAAGAGTTTATTCTACCTCTTAAGGAAAGTGTCTAAAATTTAAGAATGAATAATGCTGAGATGAGGAAAAAAATGAATCTAACACAATCTGAATGTCAGTTACCCCAAGGATGCCACTTTATTTTCGTTTAACTTTTCTATAATTGTCCCTCAGAGATTTAATGCGACATTGTGTGTATATGATTCTCCAACATCTTTGTCATCACAGTCAACATCATTACCAAATAGCTAATACATTGTCAACGTATACAATCATCCATTCATGTGACAAGAGTCGGATATGACTGAACTCACAGAGCTCCAATAACACATCTCTGGTACTGTTTTCTTCAGAGGGGGTTTTATTTACTTTACTTATTTTTTTTTATTTTAAACTGAGGGGTTTAGAAGGTTAAGAAAGTTAACCACAGCTGCACAACTATTACATAGAATTGGTTTGGATTTCAGATATTTCATCCAGAAGTATATACTCAATCAACATTAATTAATTTTACCACCACAATGGAGAAGTTTGAGACTGATACTCCAACCAAGGACTATGCACGGAGATAACCTAAGACCCCTGCACAGATGTAGCCCATGGCAGTTCAGTATCCAAGTGGGTTCCATTGTAATAGGAACAGGGACTGCCTCTGACATGAACTGATTGGTCTGCTCTTTAATTACCTCCCTCGAGGGGGAAACAGCATTACCAAGCCACAGAAGAAGACACTGCAGCCACTTCTGATGAGACCTAATTAACTAGGATCAGAAGGAAGGAAAAGAAGACCTCCCCTATCAGTGGACTTGGCGAGGGGCATGCATGCAGAGGGTGGAGGAAGGGAGGGGTTGGGATGGGAGGAGGGAGGGAACCACAGGGGGGATACAAAGTGAGTAAAGAGTAATTAATAAAGATAAAAACTGAACATCAAAAAAAATCATTCATTTCAAAACACTTTAGATATTTTAGCCGCCTAACACTTCACTGTGGACAGACAGGTGTCCTACAGCTATGCTTTTAATGACGGGAAGTTGACTTAGAGGAGTCTGAATGAGGGAGGCAGTGGTTCTGTGCTGTTTTGCGTACATGCAGCCGCTGCTAGAATAGATACAGCACCCTGACTGGGAAAGTCTCTTAGTGTCACTGATGGGAGTCAGAAACAAAATTCAACACCAGTCTTACTGATGAACCTCCTGGGACTCTCAGTGCTCTAGAGGACATTGTCCTTACTTGACCAGCTTGTAGAGGCTTGCCACGTGGCTTGGCTCATGCTCCTCTCTGTTGTCTTCAGTACGACAGTGGTGGATCAACTTCTTCTCATGTCTGTCCCAATTATCCAATTAAGGGATTGATTATTGGTTTCATTAAATTAATCCAGGATTCTCTATCTGTCTGTCTCTGTCTCTTTCTCTCTGTCTCTCTCTGTGTGTATAATATATGTATTATACATACATATATGTATGGGGGAGGGGTAATGTGTGGCATGTGCCCATGTACAGCAGGAAATGTGTGTACAGATACCTCAGCATTCTTATGGACATCAGAGGATGATGCTGAGAGTACGGATTTATCACTCTCTCCCTTTTTATTTGAAGCAAGGTCTGTCTTGTCTTTTTATATGGGTACTTGAGCTTTGAACTCAGCTCCTCATGCTGTACATCCAAAACTCTCACCCTATGAACTATCTCCCCAATGAAATATTTCTGTATTTTTTAGGTCAACTGATTAACAATGTTAATGCCATTTGTAGTTACCTTTTGTCAGGTAGCCTGTTATACTTTCAGTACAAAAACTAGGAAATGGGTATTTATGGCCTGTTATTTTCCCTGCCACAATGTATAATCTAAAGATGTATGATACGATGTATGCATGTGTTATATAGAAAATAGGCCAAAATGGTCTTGAATGTTTTAGTAGATGTTCATCAGAGTATTCTGATTAAAGAAGGATCACTGGGGAAGTGCTTATATGTAAAACTTAGGGTTTGATATGGCCAGCAACATGCCAATCACATTCTTTGGCCTTTCATTAATTATTTTTTAGGAAGATATTATATTTGTATGAAAAAAGAAACTGGGAGAAATGGGTAATCAGCTAGAAGGGTAACTTTGCCCTTGGGAAGTGATAGATTTCAAATTGTCAAGTTTTTGTTAATTTGGCAGAGATGTAGACATACCTAAGAAGAGAAAACCTCAACTGAGAAATTTTCACCATCAGATTGGCCTGTGGGCATGTCTGTGTGGTATTTTCTTGATGGATGTTTAATATGCATAAGCCCAGCCCACTCTAGGCAATAAGGTCTCTGGACAGGCAGGTCTGTATTGTTTAAGAAAAGTAGGATGGCAATCCAAGAGAAACAAGCTAGCAAGCAGTTTTCCTTTGTGGTCTCTGCTTCAGTTCCTGCTTCTAGATTCTTGCCTTGAGCTCATGCCCTGGCTTCTTTCGATAGAGGACTGTAGGTCAAATAATCCATTTATCTCCAAGTTTCTTTTGGTCACAGTCTTCATCACAACATCAGAAAGCAAACTAGAAAAGAATGTTGAGCCACATCTCAAACTGGTAAAGTTTGACTAAACATTGAACGGTGAAATGGGAAAAGTATGTGCTTGGAAGCTACCGCCACTGAAAGTTCATCAGATACAAAGTGAATAAACTGTAAATAATAAAAAAAAATAAAAATTTAGTTAAATAGAAAAGGAAAAAAGAAAAGAAAAAAGTTCATCAGAGATCAGATGCTGCTCTTGAAGAAATTTATATGCTGGATTGGGAGAGATTTAATACAAAATTAAATACAAATATAATCTCTGACAGTATAAAGTATTTGGCCTTAGGGATTTTCTAATATAAACATCTCTTCTTGTATATAGTTTTTAAAAATCTGTGGCCATGTTTGGTATGAAAATTGAACAATGAAAAATTGGAGATTATGAGTAACATTGTAAAATGAGCTGCCAGTCTGCATCCCATGAACTATTGCATTTGCCTTAGGGCATGCTGTATGTCCCACCTGCCTGTCCTTTACATGGAGCCCTCTGGGTTGTTAGATTAGCTGTTGAAATATCTCAGTGCTTCTGTTCAGGCTACTCTAATTTTACTCAATCTTGGCTTCAGGGTACAAGAGAAGTGATGCTTTGAGTTTGCAGATGCCAGTAAGAAACTGCAATAAATATTCTCTGAGTAAAAAGAGATGAAAGTTCTTGTCTACCCCAGTACAGAAAAGAATTGAGGATTGAGGGTGTTAAGACTATTGGCAAGGTGAACCTGTTAGCAAAATTAGAAAGCGATATAAGAAAAAAAATTGTTAATTCTACTCTCTCACATCTGCTGCAAGTCATGGCCAAATCATGTGATATAGGGTGCATTGAGAAGGAAAAGCATGGGTTTTATGTACATAATGGAAGGTTCAGAGCTTTGGCATGAATCTGTACCTAAGAGGAGAAAACCTGAATGGAGAAATTTTCACCTTCATATTGGCCTGTGGGCATGCCTGTGTGGCACTTTCTTGATGGATGTTTAATATTCATGGGACCAGACTAATATGGACAATAAGGTCCCTGGACAGGCAGGCCTGGGCTGTATAGGAAAGGTAGGCGGGCAATCTAAGGCTCCACAGCTATGATCTGAGTCAGAGCCATCTGTGGATAAGAGAGAATCATTGTAGCCTCTCAAGTGCTTCTCCTCTTCCCAAACCCTCTCGACTCTAGTATGCACGAGAGATCTGTGAACAGCAGAAAATGACTTGGGTTTTACTTTGAAGTTCCCCACTTAGGAATTTTGAAGCCACCAGAATATTATTTGTTCTCCTAATCTTGTTCTCTCATCTGTGAAAGAGAAGTAATAATAGCATAAAGTTTTTCCTGGGCAATGATGGCTACATGAACTAATTCCAGCAAATCCTGGAATTTTTGGTACATAGTGAATTTGAAATACATTTTCTTCTAATTCTTGTTGTTTGAGTTTTCCCTTACTTTATCTCTGAAGGACATAGATAACCCTGTGACTCTTCTAAGTGTTAATCATTAGTTAATCTGCTTAGAAGCCTTAGTATCATTTGGAGTATCTTCCACATGCTTTTAAAACCACACAATCCAGGGGGCTGGAAAGAACGCTCAATGGGTAAAAGTCCTTGCAGCTACAGAAGAGGACTGAAATTAAGATCCCAGAAGCCATGTCTGGCAGCTCATAACTGCCTGTATTAATCCATCTCCAAAGGGTCTGATACCTTTTTCCGACTTCTGCAGATAGTCATACTTACACACACTTAAAACAACCCATAGGAGAGAACAAGATTTCCACACTTGCTTTGATTCTTTCCAGGCAGAACTTCAAAATGGAAAGTTCAATAAGTTAATAAAATAAATACACATTGCAGTTTCTTATGTATGGATAGTCATCTCCTTTGGGCCCTGTGTTGACTATCAGGGCCCAAAGGAGATGGACTTGGTATATCCAAGAATTCAGAGAGTGGTTCTGTAAATTGTGTTGTGACAAATTCACTTGCTACACGGGATACAATAGGAAGTGGTATGATGTGGATGTGAGACCAACAACAAACAAAACAAAAGAATCAAAAAAGCTTGGGCTTGATTCATGAAGCAAGTATGAGCTTGCTGTGGCTTTGGAAAAAGATAGCTAATAACACTAATGATGACTATAGTATATTAATACTTACCTAACCAAGTAGTTCTTTCATAAAGACAGACACTAAAAGTAAATTCACAGGGTATTTTAAGTGACCCACGAACTCTCATTCCCCAAACCTCAGAAAACATTCTCTGTCATCCAGGTAAAATTAATTATATATTTGTTATTTGAACATTTTCCACATACCTAGCATGTTAAGCAGTTGTACAGATTGATTGTCAATCACCAACTCCATACAAAAATGTAAGAATGAGACCGTATTATATTATCTGCCAGTGATGTCCTTCCTTCTCTGGTAGAGAACTAGGTTGACACTAAACACTACAGACTATCCCTAAGCATCATGGAACATTTGCAGGGGCAGGGATGTGATGGTGGAAGGATTCAGAAAATGACCAGTAGCACAAGTCATTTTATTTGTTGTTTTCTGGAAATAGTAGGTTTCCAAGATGGTATTTCTCAGTTGAAATTTGTGGTCTGTACTTCAATGTGGACCATTCTACTCTTGCTTTCTTGAGTTCTATCCAAGGTTTTCATTGGGGAGAAATGATGTTGGCTTTAAAAGATACAAACACATCAATGATACCTATCCACTTTCTTTGAAAATTGAGAAACTGAGATTGAACAAATTCACATCTTCAAAGGCATATCCATGTTAAGAGGTAGAGGAAGTATGCTCATTAGAGTTTACAGCTGACTCTTGTAGAGCATTCTGTTAGTAGCTCATTTTCCTTTGCCTTTGTGAAAACCAGATTTCCAAAGGAAGACTATGGGAAACCTGAATCTGCACCTCCTTTCTAAGGACTTCTAACACTGAAGATTGCTTTGTCTAAATGCAGGGGGAAATGCACACTTGAAATACTGAGTGTCACAGTGGCTGTGGATGCCTCCACTTTCTGGCTCTATACACGGAACCTCCAAATGGTATATTCTATCCCGTTTTCATCTGTTCCTGTTGAATTAAGCTGTGGTTACAATGCATAGCAATTTACTAGATAACACATCACCATTGATTCTTTTCTTTTCTTATTCTGGGTTTACATGTGATCCTAGCACTAAAACGCCCCTTTCTGTGGAATTCTTGCTTAAGGATCTATTTCTTAGGAAACTCAAATACCACCCTGTCTTAATTTACCGTAACAGCTATTAGTGGATGAATAGATGAGGAATAGAAAACAAGTTAGTGAAGGATCAGGGGAGAAGGCAACATAACAGAACTTCCCACAGATTATAGAAGACTAGCCTTGACTTTGACTGCTTCCAACTTTTTCCAGTTGTTTCCCACTCTACAGTCACTACACACACTGCTCAGCATCCCCCTTATTCTCTAACTTCCTTGATCCTCATCCCAGGGTCCTATATCATTCATGCATCCACATGCACAGTGTTTGGCATAGGAGATTCCCTGGGACGATAGAGCTGTGTGAATAACCTCCATTGTGTAATGGTGAAACCTTCAGACGTTCATCTCACTGAAGAATTGAGTAGAAAATAAATAATCCACCCAGGAATGGGGAGAAATTAGCCTTAAAGCTGCAAGAGCTCACAAACCACAAAAGGTTTTTAGGCATAAGAGAAATGTTACAAAGGTGCTATTTAAGGAAGAAAAGGCTGTGAAGATGCACTTAAAATAAATCGGATGAAGGGAGCTACAGTCAAGCGTCCAACAAGAGATTTCTGTGGTGATCAAGTATGACGAGACTGCTTGGGACAAGGAGCAAGTCCATGTCTGGAAAAATAGATGGGGGGTTGGGAAAGAGAAAAATGGGAAGCAGTTCCAGCAGGAATTGTTCCTGCCTTTGGGTTAAAAGTAAGAGAGCAGATCTGTGTCTCTCTCTCTTTTAACAATAGTTGACTCTAAAATTTGGCATTACTAGGCAGGTACATTTTTTATTTGTTTTTGAAGTACTGGGAATCAAACCCCAGACCCTGGACAATCCAAGCAAATGTCTACCAGTAAGCTATCCTGCGGCCTTACAATTGATGTTAGTAAGACAAAGAGAGTAAAATTGAGAGTGGGAATTTTTGCTGGAGGAGGTTAATGAGTTCAGCTTGGTTACTCGGAGCAAACCCCAGATTCAAATATGATATTCAAATTCACAAGAAGTCAAGGTGCTCCATACGCTTCACAAACCATTGTTTTTAAAACATGAGGCCGAGTCAGCTAACCTTTAGTGTAGGAAAAAAACCAATATAAATGACTACATTAAACACTCCTTAGAACTTTTTATAGTATTCAATAAAAATTCAAGAGCACGAGCTTAACTTTTGCATGAAACACTGGATTTTAAGACACGTGGGAGGTAATTTACATGACTAAAAGTCACTAAGGGGCAGTCTCCATTTTTACATTTTAAAAAGTTGGAAATGTTTGATGTGTTCGTGTCCCTTTCCTGTGTTTTGAACACTCAATGCATATATCACACTCTGAGAAGGTATGGAAGGAATAACATACCAATATTTCTCTCAACAGATTTAGGAATTAAAACAGTCTTGTATACACCAAGTCAGAAGAGCTTAAAATGAACATGTCCAGATTTTTCAAGCATTCTTAATCAGTACTGTTTTGTTCTAGAGAGGTAAAACTGATGTCCTTGGGACAGCTTGCAGGTGAGGAATAGGGCTCTCGAAGAGAGTCCTTGGCCCTGAGCAGGGTCATCTGGGAAGGCTTTGCTGAAAAGAAGACTTTTGAACTTGTGCTGTTAACAGGTGACCATACCAGCAGAAGTGCCTGCAGATGTGAGTGGTGACTTGTGACTCACTGAGATTCAGACCTCAGGTGTCCTCTGGATGAGATGTAGTGATGGGAGTACGGAGTTGTGAAGTCACGTGGGAACATCAGGACTGGGAGGCTGTGGCATCTTAGTGACTCAGACCAGAGAGCTCCACAGCCCCTCCATGCACAGGCTTGTTATGTTTCAGAGCGGCCTGAGTCATCCCTGGGAACAGTTGGCCATGTTACCAGCACTCTCCAAAGAGACTGCAGAATATTTATTCTTGTTGACAGAAGGGGATTGGATAAGGGTGCTCATGGTTCAGTTCTGAGGAAGCAAGTTTATCAGAAGTCTGCTTTCCCCTGAGCCTCAGGTAGGAAACTTAGAAGATAAGAATTGATTTAAGAATGTCAATAGATCATTGATGTTTCCTTTTATAGCATCTCTTTGCCTAATCAAAGAGCAATAACATATTGGATACAATACTTCACTGGAGTAAGCCCATACGACTGCCCTGCTGACAGTAGCCCTAGTTTATAGGCCAGAGGACTAAGATCTACGAAGATCAGCCTTGCCACAGCCATACTGCTTAGTACTAAAGGTGTGATTTAATTCCAACTGATTATGCCTCAAATTTCCTTTCTATTTTGATGTTATTGCCCCTTATACATGGCTAAGTGTCAAAATCATTCTAGCTGCTAGGCCATGGAAAAACCATTCATCTCGGCCCAGCAATTCGGAGGCTTTGATATGCCAAATATTTTTATAATTCATAGTAAGTGGAGTGCTTCTGCTGTCATCTGTTCCTTATATTATCTCTGTAAAGCTAGTATGTGTGTGTGCAATAGAGAGTGAGAGAGAGACAGAGAGGTAGAGAGAGGAAGGGACAGAGAAAGAGAGAGAGAGCTCATGCTGAATTACTTAGGTTAGAACCTGTAAGCCTATTAAATACATAAGCACGCATACCATTCAGTGAGCAGTTACGCGCTAGAGCCTGTTGTGCACCCTGTGTACGAAGTGCTAATTCATCAGAGTAGTGCATGATTGTTCCTTCTTTATGGGTGAGAAGGCTAACACAGAAGTGCTTTTTTTCTAACCTGAGAAGTGACGGAGCTAAGAGATGAGTCTCTAGAGCCAGAAAGTTCATTGGCAATAACAAAATCATTAAAATGCCATGGGGCCTGAAAAATTGCTCAGTGTGTGAAGACACCTGTGGCACAAGCCTGGCTACCTGATTTCGATCCTGGAACTCAGAGAAGGGTGAAAAGAGAGAACCTACTTCACAGAACTGTTCTTTGTCCGCCATACGCCTTCCAAAGCATGCATTCTCCACACCACACACAGGATGCGAGCTCACCCCTTCTCATCCACACACACACAAAACAGGAAAGGATAACTAGAGTAGTGGTCAGCACAGCCTTTGTTAGAAAGGAGAACACTTGCTCCTGATAGAACACCTGGATTAGTTCAGCCACAGCTCACACACTGTGAACCTAAACCCTGAGGTTTCAATGACAAGGTCAAAGGCAAGCTCCCAAAACAGAGAGCACAACCCTAGGGATGAAGGCCAGGCTTGGGGGAGGGAAAAGAAGTAAAGTGAGTGTAGCTTAAGCCAAGGCGGTTAGGTCTTGTTTAGAGGCCAGTGTTCATGTAAACTCACACCTTGGTAAGTTAACCTTGGTGAGCTAACACTTCCTACACAGGACATGAAATAGTTTCTGATACACAACAGCTGCTCACTAACTGTGGCATATGTACATGTTTTTAACAGTCTTAGAGGCTCTAGGCTGAGCAAATCAGTGTGACTAACTGGGAGCACACACACACACACACACATACACACACACACACACACACACACACAAGCACACAGACACATTCACATGCCCACACAGACACATGACAGACACACATACACTTACACATGCATCCCAACACACATGGGCACAAACACATAGACACACACATGCACACAGACATACTCACATACTTTCCTTTTGATCTGAAGTTTCACTCCATTAAGAATGGCTAAATCTTTACTTTTTCAGGAACATTCATAGTGGTATCAACAGTGTAATTTAGATACTTAAAAAAACCACAGTGCCTGCAGAGGAGAGACACTGAGATCTTGAACAGCCTTTGGAACTTTAGAGGTGAAAATGTTTGAAAAATAGGATGATAACAAGTTTACTCCTTTCCGCATGTAACCTTACCAACTCATTGATTCACCGAGCTGGGACCACATAGCACATATCAGATGGGTCCAGTGGTCTCTATGTTCTTTCTGTCACATCCCTTTGTGTAAGTTCGAGCTGACCAAAAAGGGCATGGGTTGCCTAGAAGCTTTGAGACACACACAGAACCTTTTGAGTGGGTTTCTTCTCAAGTTTGTAGTTTTATATCTATGACACAAGGGAATTTTCTGTCTCGATTTTCTTTGAGGCTGCCTGTCTTCTATATTGAATTCTTTTCTTCCTTCTTTTTCTTTCCTCCTAATTTAAAGTCTTCACTTTCAGGAAATATATTGTTTTAGTAGAAATCCTTAAGGTACATCAGCACTGAGACCAAAGAGTGCAAAAATAAATCATGTTTTCTAGTTAGCTCCTTCTTAGTTTGCTTTGTTACTGTGGTGGTTTGAAGAAGAAGCCCCTCCCCCCTTTGGTTCAAATATTTGATTGAATTCTTAATCAATAGGGAGTGTCAGTACTTAGAAGGATTAAGAAGTGTGTGGCCTTGTTGGGGTAGGTGTGGTCTTCTTGGAGGAAGAGTATCTTTGGAGATGGGCTTTGGGGTTTCAGAAGCCCAATCCCTGCCCAGTGGCTCTCTCTTCCTGCTGCTTGTGGATTTGTATGTAGAACTCTTAGCTACTTCTCCATCACCACTCTGTCTGCAAGATGTCATGCTCCCTGCCATGAGGAAAGTGGACTTAACTCTGAAACTGTAAGCTAGCCCCTATTAAATGCTTTCTTCCAGTGGCCATAGTCATGCTGTCTCTTCACAGCAATAGAACCTTGACTAAAAACAATTGCTTACTTGAATATAGGCCTTGTATGAATACCAAGTGCCTTTTCTTTCTGATAGGCTTTGAGTTTTCTTGTCTGGATGATGAAGTTGACTAGAGAGTTTTTAAATGTCATTCTCCTATAGGTACTTTGTAATCTGAGCATTTAAACAAATTGTGCCCGCCCCTTCCCTTCTTCAGTTCTTGGCTCTCTTCTTTCTTTTCCTCCCCTTTCTGCCTTTAATTTATTAGTGGTAACCTGCTTGATAAATGAGATCTTAAATTCACGAACTCTGATTATTTTAAAAGATAACCTTGAAGTGTATTGTTTCAAAAGAAGCTGGCACTCTACAAAGAAAAGGGATGATTCTCACTTCAGCAAAGCAGCGACATTACAGATTGCAGCTATCATCACTAATTAGCTACTACAGATGGAGAACTGCCCCACCCCAAGCAGACGGCTGGCCAGCTTCCTACAGATAACTGAGACATAAATAACTCACTCTACTCTTTCCACAACAACATGCCATCCTGCCTCACTTGCAAGAGATGTACATTTAGTTCACTTCAGAATTGGTGCACAGAGATTTGCTCTATAATTATGTTTAATATATTTTCTAATTGTAAGAATTATAAATGCTATTATAGAATATTTAGCTCCTGTAAAACAGGAATAAGTAAATATTAGAGTTCTATCATTGACTTACAACTAGTTAACATAGTACTGTAAGTCTACATTTCTATTTTTATATATATGTATATATTATATAAGTTGATCTCATTTTTTTTAGCTGGTTCACTTCATGTTACCACAGATTTTTTTTTTAAACATTTGATTGAGGTCTGACTGGCATGTATGCATGTATGTATGTTTATGTTTGTGTTTGTGAGTAGGTATGTGCACACGAGTCCTAGTGCCCATGGAGGCCAGAAGAGGGCATTAGTTCCCTCTGGGGCTGAAGTTAGAAGCAATTGTAAGTTGGCCGGCATATGTGTTGGATCTAAACTCAGGTCCTTTGTGAGAGACATTTGCACTTTGAACCACTGAGCCATCTCTGCAGCCTTCTACTTGTAATATGATAACTCTTGTTTTCATTAAGTTTATGATCTACCTGAACACTGAGGGTGTTAATGCTCTCTTACACTGTAAAACTAGCTAGCAGACCCTTGGCACTCACATGGTTTTTACCTTCTAACCAACGGAAAAAGTTTTTCTTCCATGCATTGTGTCTTGTATGATGAATGAATTATTTATCTCTCTATTGGCAAACTACTATTAATAGATGGAGTTGTAGAAGAAAATGCTAAATTAGTTTACTTGTATCATTAATGTGGAGGTGAACGTGTGTGCCAAATGCTGAACTGTCTGCAGCTCAAAGAAGCAATGGGCTTGTGCATTATCTTGCTTGTAACACATGGGTGGCCCCAACTTGTTAATCTCTGTACATTCTCACTGCCTTAACCAGGAAACGTTACCTTATATGTCTTCTATGAAATAGGACTATAACCTAACATGACCATCACTATGAATTTGTTAGAGACAATTGCTGTCTAAATATAATAAACCAGTGACATTAAATCAAATTTCAAGTAGCAACAGGCATCCTAGGAATAAATTAGCCCTTATTCTTTCTAGCAAGTCATCTCTTCTTACCATCTCTGTGATCTCATTTCTGACCCCGATTAAGACAATTCAGACATTATGGGTTTTTAAAAGCATTTCTACTGATGCATCATTATTGTCTCTGGATAATTTGAAAGGCTTATGAAATACAAATGCCATTCTGGGTAACATGTCCTGAGCTGGTCTAAATTCCCCTCATTTACAAAATTGGCCTGCTGTTGATGTGATATATCTGCATCAATGACTCTGATTGGCTAGACCTGATGTTTAGACCATTTATTATATTATTTCTAATCAATTTCACTCTTTATTGTCACAATAATTTCCAAATCTTGGCTGGTTGCCTCTCCACTCAGGGCCAACATATTTCATAATAAAATATGCTAAATGATTAAGCCTCAACAACTGGCAGCCCAGGGAAGTCAAAAGAACTGCACATTTGTCCTCACTAAACTGTCCATCTGCCCTCTTCTCCAGGAAGACCTTTGTCCCTCATTAGACACTTACTTTATCTTTGGTACTGTCTTCGAAATTATGAGAAAGAGGCCAGGTCTCTAAGTCACATGCTTTACTTTCTACCAACCAGGGGCATCTACCATCCTAAAAAGAATGAAAGGTGAAGAAGTTTCTTTATCCCTCTTAGAGTTTGCATATCAGATATACTGTACATCAGGATACATATATGTGACTGGGAAGATGGGTCAGTGGAAAAGAGAACTTCCTATCCGAGTATAAGGGCCTGAGTTAGCCTCACCAGAAACTTATGTAAAGTTAGGCATGACATGGTCTAGTGCTTCTACAGAGAGCTGCGAGACAAAGACAAGAGAATGGCCTGGCAAAACAGTACGAGCTTGTGTATCAGACAAAGTCAAATCAAAAGATACCCAAGGTTGTCTTTTAACCTCCACAGGCCTTCTGTGGCATACATTCAAATGCCCTAGCACATGAACACACATGTAAGCATTCATGCATTATCACACACACATACACACACACTCACACACTCACACACTCAAACATGCATGTTCAAAATGTATTGCCTTTTTTAAAACTGAGAAATTTTATTTCTAGATAGTTTTATCCTATCTATTATGGGCACCCAGATATAGTTCCAGAGGTAAAAATTGAGATGCAATTAATTTATTTGTAAAATATAGAGACAGCCAGAAGAAAGATGAAGACTTGCCACAGGAAAATATTCTTAATAAGGTGCACATTAGACACTGGATTTGGTGGGTTGTTGAGTCTTGATCCCCAGGGAAACATTTGGAGCTGGTATAAATAGGTACCTCAGAATTATCCCACCTCTAGGAGAAGGAGTTGAGTATTTTTACTTCAATCTTAGAAGTTACTGATGGAAAGTCCATAGAGAGCCTGCTATTTAGTTGGACTTTCTAACCCTGCTGGGAACTTGGGCTCAATGTGTTTCCCAACTGTAGAAAGAAAAAAAAAAAACCCAGCTTATAATGAATGCAAATAAGGATAGTTAGAAATAAATATTCAAGCTAAAAAGAATTGGTGGTTTTTAAGAAAACAGTAAACCAAATTACAACTCCTTTCTTTTTGTCTTTCTCTATATAACCCCCTCCCCCTCTCTCTTTCTCTCTCTAAATCTACTCATTACAGCATGTTATATGTTAGAAATAGTGTAGATTTCAATGTTTAAATACATCCCAAATATCATAATTTTACATTCAATGAATTTAATTTCTAATTAATGTTGCTTGTGAACATATTATTGACATGTCTGCATATTATCAATGGAGACAATCAGGTTATAAACTAGTACTTTAGCACATAATTACAATTTACTTGGAAAAAATTAGGGTTTCATTGAAGAAAGTTGCTAAAACACAAAAAGATGTTGTCAGTAACTCCATTTTGGTGATATGATGATAAATTCTCCTCTCCTTATTTTCAGGCTCCTGTGCACCCCTTACTTCCTTCTCCCCTCTGTCTTCTTTTCCTACCCCTGTATTTACCATTTCTTCCTCCTACTTATTCTTCAAATCACGCATTCTTTTTTTTACTCAGTCTTCCACTGTAAACACATTCTGCTTCTACGGTAAGAAGTGAATGCTTTATAAATGTCAAAATGTGTCGCAAGCAAGTTAAAATAAAAGAACATAAAAGCCTTCACCGAGTCAAGAAAATTAATTTTAAGTGAATTAATTACTATTTACTTATTTGAATTCAGCCAAGATTATTTTTGTGAACATAATATATATTTTTGTCCTCTTTCAATTCAGATGGTCATGGTTCCCAATTAGCAGGGGTTGATAGGTAAAAATAGGCTGGCTTTCACCACGTGGTCTTCATAAATCATTTTCATTTAATTTATTGTGTTGGCAATACAGAAATTGAATTCTAATTATGGATCTTCAAGTCAAGCACAGAGAATTATATTTTGAAAAAAAAAACAGCAACCATCCAACTTTAACATGGGATCTCTAAAACAAAATAACACTGAGAAATAAAAATGCCTCAGTGTATCTGAAAGAGATATGCTGGAATATAAAATTCTCCCCAGAAAGGATTAGATGTGCCCCATTTTAAATGTGAGTGGAGTATTATTTAGAACTGTTATTAGCAAAGAAAACAGTTTTCATAGCTGGGTGTTCTCATGGAAGCTGATAAAATTATATTAAATGTTAGTAAATATATTGATTTTTCCAATGAAGTACTGTATACACAGTAGGTCTACAAAGAAAGTTATCCAATAAGGTAGCAGGGTAGGGATGAAGGAAAACCAGAAATGTGATTAACTGGCTAAAGAGATGGCTCCTGGGAGTTAACTTGTCAATTCTTTTCTGCATGAAAATTTTTCTCTTAGAAAGAGAGTGGGAGATCATTGTTCTCATCTCTTTTTAAGAGCTCATCAATAATGCACAAGATCAAAATTTAGAACAGGCTGCGTATAACGATTGACATATGGGGGTGAGGAAAATTAATTTGGTAGAAGAGAACAACCAGACATCTTCCCTTTAGTATTCTTCCCACTTCTGTGAAGGGATGCTTTCAGAGGCTGACATGTATCTGTTTTAAAAGTTGCCCTTATTTTTAACACCATGGGGAAGATACATGATTTAAATGGACTTTTATCATCTTCCCTCCACTGTGGGAGCTGATCCAATATTCTATCCTACTGACTCTAGCTCTGTGCCTTTACTGAAACCCATCACCCTTCATCCTTACTTCCTTTTTAGAGCAGGTTCCTATGACCTCTTTGTGGTCTATTCTAGTGGGCTATACTTTTTCTGTTCCCCTATAGAAATCTGTTTGTACTAGCATCAATCAGGCTAGCTTTTAAAGCATAGTTCTCATCATTATTCCATAGTTGTGTTACCTTTCCACATTTTATTCTGTTTTCAGATTGTGTGCATTCTTTGTGATCCCATTTTACAGACTTAGGCTAACTCAGTTTACGGTTTCCAAACAAGCAGAAGGCAGGACACTGTATTACAGCCCATGAAATACAAAACTTTAATACTCAATGATTACGTGAGAGGTAGACGAATTGAAACCTTTGAGAGAATACTACTCTCTGTTGCAGAGTTTTTGCACTTGGAATTAAGCTTTGATGCATGATATGCTCAATCTTAGAAGTTCTTAGTTATTAGTAACACCCTAGGAATAAGAAGCTTAGATTTTATTATCATTCACTTTCAATAATCACAAATAATGGGGCGAGGAAAATATCCATTCATTAATCCTACAAATATCTACTGTTCTTATATCTACTCAAATATCTACTCCTGTTGGTCATTTACAGGCTGTTAACCCAAGCTAAGCTGATTAAAATTTTAAAGCTTCTTTGTTCACATCCTTTCTTAAAAATTGGAACTATTAAGTGGACTGATCAAGGTGATGTGAAAAACACTAGAATAATTTCTGTTTACTGAGAAAATATATAGCTCCTTTAAAGCTCCATCACAAGACTGTCAGTATGCATGTTCTTCAATCCTCTGGACAAAAATCGTCCTCCACCCTTTATCTTCCGTCCAGCTCATAGATATTTTTCAAACGTAATTTTCACAGGGATATCTTCTCATATTAGCTTTACTCACCACACTATGAATTTTATAGCATCACGCTGACCCTTTCATAGCATTTTTCAGAAGGTTTAATTGTATTTGTAATTTTCTAGCTTGACTAATAGAATAGCTGCTAGTTTGCTGAGTGCTTCATGTATTGCCTAGAGTAAGAATATGGAAGAGATCATTAATGGTGTTGTGTATTTCAGCACAGTGATGAAATCAGTAATAGCTTATGTAATACTATCGGTAATATAGTATATTAATATGTAAGTTATTTTAATATGTAAATAACAAAAACATTAATTATAATAAGTAATTATATGAGTAATATAATAGATTACATATAATTAATATGTGTTATTACAAATTTTATCACTGTGCCGCACCGACAACACCATTCATGATTTCTTTCATACCAATGACACGTTTTACACCTACTATTTTCCTCTCCTGCTTACTGTGGTTTCCGTCCTCATCTTGAGTTTTATTATTTAATGTACATCATTTTATAATTGTCTAAGTTTTGTTTTTCCCACTAGGGACTGAATGGTATAAACTTACGGACTCATCCTCCTTTATATGTGGGGTGCCTTGTGAATATTTGTTGAATAAAAGAAGAAAAGAAAAACAGAGCCTTCAATGAAGAAAAAAAAATGGCTTCTAAGGAAAGCCCTTAAGCAACATGAAATGCCTAGACCTTTAGAGGAATTGTTGTGCTTCAAGGATAAGCAGAGTGTCAGTAGCTGAAGCTATAGAAGAGGAAGGGCAATGGAGAATAAGTCAGAGGAGCTCTCACATGCACAGCGTAAGTAGTACACAGTAGTTACTAGGTGAGGACATATTTAAATCCAACCAGATCCATAAAAGTAACAAACAAATGTTTATTCATTTTTTTGGTCCCAGTGAAGATTAGCATGAAGGATGCAAATGATGGCTTTTTACTTACTTTCCTCATTACTGTCACCAAATGCCTGCCAAAAGCAAAATAGCTGTGGTTCATCGTTAAAGAAGGATACAGTCTGTCGTGAGGGGCAGACATGAGCCAGCTGTTCATACTGTACCTGCAGTCAGGAAGCAGAAGAGACGAATGTAGTGCTCTGCTGCTTTCTCAGTTGTTTTTGCTTTTATTCAGTCTAGAACTAAAGCTCATGAGAAGCTGACACTCATATTCCTTCTGTTAGCTTCTCTGAAAACACCTTAGCAGGCATGCCCAGAGTTGTGTATATTAGGTAATTCCAAATCAATCAAATTGACACTGAAGATTAGACATCAGGGAGCGTTTTTTGTTTATTTTTTATTTGTTGAAAATGGATTCATATAATACATACAATAGATCATGACCACAGAATCCCTTCCCTTCACTGCTCTCAGTTACCCCTAGCTTTCCTCACCCCCAGAATCCCTTCCATTTTTCCTTCAGAAAGAGTAGACCTCTAAGATATAACAACCAAACAGGACAAAAAAAAAAAATATATATATATATATATATATATAAGACAAGGAAAAAGCCCTCATATTGAGCTGGACAAGGCAACCCAACGAGAGGAAAAGAGCTCCAAGAGCAGGCAAAGGGGCCAGCGATACACTCACTTCCACCGTTAGGAGTCCCACAAAAACACCAAGTTAACAGCGATAACGTACATGCCAAGAACCTGGTTCAGATACCTGCATGCCCCATGCCACGTGAGCCCTGCTCACTTGATTCAGTGGGCCGTGTTCACCCGCTGTCCTCCATCGCCATCTGACTCAACAATCTTGTTTCCCACTCTTGCTGGGGGTTCCTCAATCTAGGAGGAAAGGTGCCTGATGGGGACCTCCAATTTAGTCTCTCTCTCTCTCTCCCTTCCCTTCCTCTCCTCTCTCCCACCTCTTTCCTTTGTGGCGCTGAATCTCTGCACCTGTTCCCATCTGTAGCTGGCAGAAGCTTCTCTGATGATGACTCTAGGTCTCTGTTCCTGGACATCCAGGCAGTGTAGGACATGGGCTCCCTCTTGTGGCATGGGCCTCAAGTTAAACCAAACATTGGTTGGCCACTCCTGCTCGTTAGTTCTGTACCACCATTGCCTCAGCACATCTTGCAGGCAGGGCATCTAGTGCTATTTCAAAGGAAACACATGTATCCGAAAGTTCGTATGTAACACTAACAAATGAGAAAATTCTGTGACTTTTGTTTTTATCTGTTTGGTTACCTCATTCAGAATGGTTGATTCCCTCCATTTACCAGTGGCTTTCACAGTGTCATTCCTTTTAACAGCTGAATATAAATATGCAATATTATCATTATTCATAAATCTTTTGGCTGATATTTATGTTGCTTCCATTTCATGGCTTTTCTGAATACAGCAGCAATGAACACGGATAGGCAAGTATCTCTACAGTAAGATATAGAAATCTTTTGGTACAAGCCCACGATTGGTATAGATGGATTATGGGGAAGAACTGCTTTTAGATATTTGTGTTATTTTAAAATTGTCACGCATGCCATATATATAATTTTCTTTTTATGTGTTTAAAAATGTTTCATGTACAATGTATTTTGATTATGTTCTTACCCTCCCCCAGTGTCTCCCAGAACATCCAAACTTCCCTACCCACCTAACTTCATGTTCTCTTTCTCAAAAATAACCCTACTGAAACAAACAAAAAATGAACAAAAGTCAAAACAAATAAACAATAATAGTACAAATAATAAGACAAAAAATACCAAAATAAAACAAAGGAAAAAGTAGAAACACACAACACACACAAACCACAGAAGACATACACCCCAACCCATAACAACAAAGTGCACACAGAGTTATGGAATCTGTTTGTATTGGCCAAGTGGTCTTGAGCATGAAGCTGGTCCTGAGCCATGATTGATACATACAGTGTCTCTCTGTTGGAAAAAACTGATTTTTATTTTCAGCTTTTTGAGGAACTTCCACAATAAATGTAAAAAAGGATCTCTTTCCTCCTCGGCTGTCTTTTTCAAGACTTAGGGTCAATTTACAATAAAATTTAGTTTTACATATTTCTTTAAAAAACAATTCCCTCTTCTAGTAGACCACACAGAGACTGTGTTCATAGACTCTATGCAGTGGAAATGTTCTCAGTCACACATCTTTGCAACATATGACAATATCATTTAAAATAAACAATACTCCAGTTTTAGATAGTCCTCCTTGTGCCAATCCAGTTTAGATAGTCCTCCTCTTTGACAAGGCCATTGTCCTGTCCTGGTGTGACGAGTAGTCTGCTTCTCATGCATGAGAGTATATTGCCTCTCGGCAATGCCAGAATTAATGCATCCTTTGACATACTTACCATTGTTTTTGTGTGATTTTAATTGCCTATTTGAGCAGACATGCACTTTAAGTTATTTTTGGCCGTAGTGTTTGGATTTACAATTCAGTAGACTTACTTTCTACTAATACAAATGACAAGCTCTGTTATATTTGCAGCAAGCAGAGGGTGCAGGACTCTATTTTTAGCACCATTTGTTCACCAAAATGATGCATTGCATTGGTTTAAGAATCAACCAGTGAAGCAAGCAGTCTGAGAAAACACACTCCAAGGAAACACATGCTGCTTTTATAAGATTTCAGCACATATCATCACTTGCAAAATCCCAGCTAGGTAAACATATTCATTATTGTCCAATCTTGGAGAGAGGGATAAATAACTCTTTAGGAAATAAGGCTGTTGTTATGAGGCCAATCTCTAGTTCTTTGCGTGATAAAGACAACCATGTATGTGACTGTTATCCTATTGCATGCCAGCTAGGTATAGACAGTAGCAGGCTGTGGTTAAAGACTGTCACTCTGCAGGACATTTTTTTTATTACTTAATATATAGAATTTCAATTTATAAAAAATAAGAAAATGGCTTGTCAGCATATATTTTCTTATTTCTCCACTCAAAGCTGCCCCAATGCAACACTTAAGATTCTAGGCATTTATAGAACCAGGCATACTTGAGAACCTGGAGATCATCATGATGTAATATGTTTCAGTGGCTGTACCATCGCTGCAACACTGGAGATAAATGTGTTGACCATAGATAACAGTAAAAGGTGAAGAAACAGCAAAAGATGCAGATTAGACTTGCACCTTTAATGCAATGGCAGAAGAAGCTCAGAGCACCCACTCTTTCATGAAACCACCATAATTGGTCAAAATCATGTTTTCAAATGACCGTTCATCCACCAAAGTTTGCAAAAAAGAAAGAGTGGGTGAAACCAGATTATGTTGTTTTTTTTTTTTTTTTTTTTTTTTCCTTTGGTACAATCCCCAAGGTCAGTGTGATGGGTTCCAGATGCCATTTCACACCCAACTTGATTTTCATGTAAGGCAAAGTTCCATGTCTGAAAAGACCAGAAACTACGTCCTTTCCTCCCTCTGCTACTCAAGGGTAATGGACTAGCCGTCTCCCCCATTCTAGATTCTGACTCTGTTACATTTTCTGAGGTGGATACACAGGCAATAAGGGTGACAAAGTTTGCTTATAAAAACAGAATTTGAAAATTTTTATGCCTGAGAATCCACCAATATCAGGGCAAGTTGATGATGAAATTTAAGATTAAGAATAAGCTTTCTAAAAATAGGTTAAACCAAAGAGAGCTGCCTTAGAGGAGAATAGAGCTAGCTAAGAAGAGATTTCCTGGGTTTAAGAAACCCATGTGATTCTGGCCTCAAATATATACCACATTTAATTGCCTCATGTGGGACAAGCTTTGCTAAATGTGCCATGAAAACAATGTCAACGTCATCAAAGCTAGATGAGATAACAGTGGAGGCAGATGGCTTGACAAAGAGGTCAGTGGGTGCCTGTGAAGGCAAACTCTTGTGAGACCACTTCTGTCCCAAGAGCACCATGCTGACGCATGAGGCCGTGTCTTACGATGACTGGCAGCCGAGCACTCATGCTGTGGGTGAACAGAACTGTAATCTCACTAAATAGTTCAAGAAAGCTACTAGACAAATAAACAAATGAAAAGGCAAAGAACTAAAGTACTGCATGTGGTTTCAGCAGTTACCCCCAAATGTATAATTTTTAATATAAATCTTGCTGACATGAGTGAACAGCAAAGTAGAAGTCATATGTGAGCTACAGACCAGAATGAACAGATTAGAGGAACCAGATCCTAGATTTAAAAACAGTATGGACAGCATGAAGTATAGTTGGACAAGCTGAGGTGGCCATGGTATGCCTGGGTGACATAGTCCAATATGATCAGTATAGTACATAAAGGCTGCTATGGGTATATGACTATACTTGAATTAAGTTAGTAGAAGACGAAAGCAGATTATGGTTAAAAAATGTGTGCACTCTTACACAATAACCACCAAGGGGAAAAAAAAATTTAGTGATAAAATCATTCGAATAGTTTTGTTAAAACTTAAATAAAAGCCATAAGAAATGAAGTAAATGAAGTAAAAAGGTTTATAAGATGTTTAAAAGGCAACAGTAAATTGGCATGTGCAATTCTATGTCAAAATCATCTTAGATGTCCCTGAACTAAAGAATCCAGCCCAAAGTTAGGGAAGCAGAACTAGACTATGGCATCTCTATGTATGCTGATTCTGATAATGAGAACTAATAATAATAGCTTAAGGGAAAATAATTGGGGACTTCAAAGTCCCATCTTCAATAATGTATGGGAAAGCTAGACTGAATTTATTAAGAATTTGGAAAACTTGAACATTAATACGCTGAAATTTATGGCCCAATCAACAGAAAGCAAAATTATCTTTTCTATAAGAGACTGATATATAAATATACATATATATGTATTACAGACAAAAAAGTCTTGAATTTAAGAACTTCATGTCAGCCATTAAAACTCGCATAAGGCATTAGGAAAGATCATAATTAACACAGTCAATGAAAATTGGGTGGATCACCGAATAGATTTCTACTATGGTCTACTGAAGTTATACAATGTTGCCAAGATGCTTCAACAGGTGGTGCTGGAGAACCTGAATATTCACCCACCAAATAATGGAGCTATATTCTCTCCTTACACAAATGATTGTGAGTGTGTTGCATACTGAAATTGACAGAGGGAATACATTTGTACTAACAGAAAATTAGTAGTAAGATAACACCTACTTGATTATAAAATGGATGATCTAGTTATAGAGCCATAGCCACTTTAAATTTAGCTTTAAAATTAGCATTTGCCACTGCTCATCCCTCTAGGAATTCAGGCAGATGCCCAGTCATGCTTTGTTCTTAGCCATGCTAATGTGGTGAAAATTATTATACATGAGCAGTACAGAAGTGGTTCATTCTTCATGTTAACGTTTTTTGACATGGAAGATTGAGTGCATTAAGAACTGTGTTAGAGTCAAATAAAAAATGTAACACTTAAGGCAATGAACGTGCAATAGAAAATAGGGTATCAATTATTTTTTGGAACAGTTAGAGCTTGGTAAAAGAATTAATTCAATTTGGTGGGTAGACTTGGCATGACCATTTTTGAATGCGGCCTTAGATACATCAGGAATATTAATTTTTTATTTTATTGTAAATTAACTAAAAGTGTGTATATTATGTGGTACAAAGTGATATCATGATTTATGAATAAAATTTGGGGCAGTTAGATCAAGTTAATTAACATATACATCACCCCAGAACAGACCAATGTACCTCAAATACATTTCATTTTTGTGATGAGACCATCTGAAATTCATTCTCATAAATTTGACCTACCATTCTCAATATACTTAGTGTCACATGCAGTAGATCTCAGGAAAAGAAAATTTCTTCCTTCTGTGTAAGAGAGACTTAGTATCCTATGAGTATTACCTCCTTATATGTTCCGTACCTCAATCTCTGTAGCTCCCATCATGTTCTCATACTATAAATAAGTTTTATAAACAGTTATATTATTAAAATAAATGGTATTTCTTCTAGTAACTCAGTCATCTCTTTTTACATTAAAGTTTTGGTTGGTTGCAGAGTAACAGTTTTTATTGCGACATTTCCATACCTTTGTATCATTATGCTTTGTTCTTACCTGCTCCTTCATCTATTGCCTTCCCAGAGTTCCTTCTCTGTGCCATGACACATATATTCCACTCATTTACCCTGTAATGACCTCTTCCCTTCTTTAGTGTTTTTCCTGTCCTCTCATTTGTTCCCTTTTTTTATAACATTTTTATTTTTATTAACTACACTTTATTCATTTTGTATCCCCCCATAAGCCCCTCCCTCCTCCCCTCCCGATCCCACCCTCCCTCCCCTTTCTGCATGCATGCCCCTCCCCAAGTCCACTGATAGGGGAGGTTCTCCTCTCCTTTCTGATCTTAGTCTATCAGTTCTCCTCAAAAGTGGCTGCATTGTCCTCTACTGTGGCCTGGTAAGGCTGCTCCCCCCTCAGGGGGAGGTGATCAAAGAGCAGGCCAATCAGATTATGTCAGAGGCAGTCCCTCTTCCCATTACTATGTAACCAACCCACTTGGACACTGAGTTGCCATGGGCTACATGTGTGTAGGGGTTCTAGGTTATCTCCATGAATAGTCCTTGGTTGGAGTATGAGCCTCTGAAAGCCTCTGCCCTGCAGACTATCAAAGCAGATGCTGAGCCTGATGGCCAACTGTCGAGCAGAGTGAACGGAATTTTATGTAAGAAGTGGAAAATAGTAAGAGCTGGAGAGGACAGGGACTCCACAAGCAGAGCAACAGAACAAGAAAATTTGAACACAGGGAACTTCCCAGAGACTCATACTCCAACCAAGGACTATTCATTTGTTCCCTTTTTATTCGCATGGCTATATATATTCAGAAGTTCCATGATATGGAGCCCTACTAGATGTTTCTATTGGCAAGGTTAGATAATAGAACACCTTCAAATTCAGAATGGTGAGATCTATAGAACCCGCCTGTCACATAATGCACAAAATACTTAGAGCTGCATCTATGTTTTCTGATAAATCACCTCTGAAATCAAGTACTTTATTGTTTAATTGTGGAGGAATTACCTTTCCAAATTCTTTTCAAATACAAAGGGCATTATAATCAAGTTTTCTATCAACAGTTACCTATGAAAATACAATCCTATCATTAGTCAATTTAAACAGTATTCTTCAAGTTTAGCAACTTCTAAAATTAGAAAACAATTTCTTTCTTCAGAGACTTGAAGCTTTTGTCAAACAGGTCTTTCACTTGCTTGGTTAGAGTCACACCAAGGTACTTTATGTCATTAATGGCTATTGTGAGGGAGTAGTTTCCTTAATTTATTTCTCTGCCCTTTTGTCTTTC
This sequence comes from Psammomys obesus, assembly GCF_907164565.1. Classification (NCBI taxonomy): domain Eukaryota; kingdom Metazoa; phylum Chordata; class Mammalia; order Rodentia; family Muridae; genus Psammomys; species Psammomys obesus. The sequence continues at coordinate 27,427,813 of NW_026585504.1, read as the reverse complement.
ATATATAGGAAGGCTATTGATTTTTCTTTTTTTTAGTTAATTTTGTATCTAGCTACTTTGGTGAAGGTATTTATCAGCTGAAGGAGCTCTTTGGTTGAATATTTGGGGTCACTCTTGTATACTATCATATCATCTGCAGATAGTGATACTTTGACTTCTTCCTTTCGAATTTGTATCTTCTTGATCTCCTTTCAGTTGTCTTATTGCTCTAGCTAGGAGTTCAAGTACTGTGCTGAAGAGATATGGAGAGAGTGGACAGCCTTGTCTTGTCCCTGATTTCAGTGGGATTGATTTAAGTTTCTCTCCATTTAGTTTGATGTTGGCTATAGACTTGCTGTATATTGTCTTTACTATGTTTAGGTAAGTGTCTTGTATGCCTGATCTCTCCAAGACTTTAAGCATGAATGGGTGTTGGACTTTTTCAAATGCTTTTTCAGCATCTAAGGAGATGATCATGTTTTTTTCTCCTTCAGTTTTTTAATATGGTGGATTACATTGATGTATTTTTATACATTGAACCACCCCTGCATGCCTAGAATTGACTCATACTTGATCATGGTGGATGATAATTTTTATATGTTCTTGTATTTGGTTTGCAAGTATTTTATTGAAGAGTTTTGCATCAATGTTCATAAGAGAGATAGGTCTGAAGTTCTCTTTTTTTTGTTTGGGTCTTTGTGTGGTTTAGGTATCAAGGTGACTGTGGCTTTATAGAGTGAGTTGATAATGTTCTTTTTGTTTCTATTTTGTGGAATAGTTTGAAAAGAATTTGAGTTAGCTCTTCTTCCAAGGTCTGGTAGAATTCTGGGCTGAAACCATCTGGCCCTGGGCTTTTTTTTGGAAGGGAGACTTTTGATGACTCTTCTATTTCCTTGAGGAATATAGGACTATTTAATCTACTTACCTGATCTTGATTTAATTTTGGCAAATGGAATCTATTAAGAAAATTGTCCATTTTACTTAGATTTTCAAATGTTGTGGCATAAAGGCTTTTGTAGTAAATACCTAATGATTATTTAGATTTCCCCATTGTCTGTTGTTATGTTCTCCTTTTTGTTTCTGATTTTACTGACCACTTCTAGGCATATATCCAATATACAGTCAAGTACACAACAAGGACATTTGCTCAACCATGTTTGTAGCAGATTTATTTGTAATCTCCAGAATCTGTAAACAACCAAAATGTCCCTCAAAGAAGAAATGGATACAGAAATTGTGGTGCATTTACACAATGGAATACTACTCAGCTATTAAAAACAAGGAAATAATAAAATTTACAGGCAAATGGTGGAAGCTAGAAAAGATCATCCTAAGTGAGGTAATCCAGAAGCAAAAAGACACACATGGTATATATTCACTTATAAGTGGATATTAGACAGATAATATAAGATATTAAACATACTAAAATCTATACATATAAAGCTGAACAAGAAGGAAGACACTGAGTAAGATGATCAATCCTCACTCAGAAAGACAAACGGGATGGACATCAGAAGAGGGAGAAAACAGGTAACAGAACAGGAGCCTACCACAAAGGGCCTCTGAAAAACTTTACCCAGCAGGGTATCAAAACAGATGCTGAGACTCATAGCCAAACTTTAGACAGAGTGCAGGGAAGCTTATGAAAGAAAGGGGAGATAGAAAGACCTGGAGGGGACAGGAACTCCACAAGGAGAGCAACAGAACCAAAAACTCTGGGCCCAGGGGTCTTTTCTGAGACTGATACTCTAACCAAGGACCATGCATAGAGATAACCTAGAAGCCCTGCACAGATGTAGCCCATGGTTGCTCAATGTTTAAGTGGGTTCACTAGTAATGGGAACAGGGACCATCTCTAACATGAACTCATGGTCTGGCTCTTTGATCACCAGCCCCTGATGGAAGAACAGCCTTACCAGGCCACAGAAGAAGACAATCCAGACAGTCCTGATGAGACCTGTTAGGCTAGGGTCAGAGGGAAGGGGAGGAGGTCTTCCTCTATCAGTGGCCTGGGAGAGGGGCATGGTAATAGAAAAGGGAAGGAGGAAAGGAGGGTGGAATTGGAAGGAGATGAGGGAGGGAGGTAGAGTTGGGATACAAAGTGAATAAACTGTAATTAATAATAAATAAAAAATTTTAAAAATTAGAAAACAATTTTTTCTTGTTATAAATATTTGAGATCCTCATAATGAATTTTAATGTCCTTTCCTTGGTGAAAAATTTATAAGGATAAACTTGAAATAACTCCCAAATACAAACAAATCTCTATAAAACACGGAACTGAAAACTTATCTAAAATAAAAAACAACAACAATAAAAACATGTTTAAGACAGTCTCAGCACAGAGAGGGGGACATGGACTTGGGATGTATGTGTAACCAAGAAATTATTTGCAATTACTACTGACTGCTACAGGGGAAATCAGTTTTCTCCAGTGGAGACTCATTAGCTATATCAACCACACTTCCCAGCTGTCCCCATGCCAAGGAGTAATTTACAAACAGAAAACAGAGTCCATGTTTTTGTTTTGTTGTTGTTGTTGTTGTGTGTGCACATGAACTTTTTTTATTTTCATATTTTTTGGTATTGTTGGGTGTTGTAGTGGATTTGTGTTTATTTTCATTTCTTGGTTCTTTAAGGGAAAGAGAGAGAGGGAGTAAAAGAGAATATAAAGTTGAAGTTTGGTTGGTAGAAAGGTGGTGAGGATCTGGGAGGGTGAGGGAGGAAAAATAATATGATTAAAATGTAATGTATTAAAAATATTTTAAACAGGAAACAAGTTAATTTAATAATTAAAGAAAGTAATCTGATCCCAAAACAGTGATTTGAAGGAATACGTTGATTATTGAGTCGAGCGCATGCATTTACACATAACAGTACTAAAATTTATTCATGTGGTTCACCTGAGCTATCATGGGTTTTATTTAAAAGTAACAATAATTTTGCAAAGAGTCAAGGTGGAATTAAGATTAGACAACAGTGCCATGTTTGAGGTAGAAAGTTTCAGTTTGGGAGTGTCTGTTTCTCCCTACTTGACTACTCATTGCTCTATTAGGTCAAGATTACTGAGTGCACAACAATCATGTTATATAGTTATTCTTTAGGAACCTTTACCTGTTTTGAAGAAAATAATTCATGAAGAGTTCCTGTCATCAGAATTTACTTTTCTTAGAAAATATATAGAGTTAAAATGTATGTGGAGCATTTTTATCAGCTCCGAGCCCTGAGACAAAGAATAGTGACTGTGTGTGCAAAGAAATCTCAACAGTGTGATAAGGAGATATTTTCAGGATGATTTGAGATTTGAACAAACACTGAAAACAGTAGAAGGACAAGTAGAAGTCCTTGGGTTGTTAGGATGAGACCCTTCCAGCAAAAGGAAGTCAACAGGAAGTCCCCTGAGGTGAGAGAGCAGCAGGAAGGATGTGCTCGAAAATACAAATGAATCCAATGTGCCTGGAATTGAAGGGAAACATCAGATAAGACAAAGAGGAGCTGGCAAATCTAGGACTGGTGACACTATGGAAGGGGAACCCTGGTGGATTCTGAGAGGAGAGATGTAATCTGCGCTATTACTTAAAGGGATCACCATGCTGTCATGAGCAATGCTGAATCAAAACCCATGGTACCACAATAATTTACAGGAGAAGCAGTTGATATGAGGATCTGGTAAAGGAGGGGGTGGGGAGATGTCAGTTTCTCTGACTGAGGGAAATAAGAAATGAGTTAACACTGAGATGGAAGCACAGTTGGCAGTGTGTGTGTGTGTGCATGTGTGTGTGTCTGTGGAGAGAGAACATCAACTTCCTAGAAAAAGATTAGAGGCTTAGTTTGAGATAACTGGAGGTAGAAATTAATTTTGTGCTGGATACTCACAAATACACAGTTCTAATTAATCATATCAGTTTGATTTTATGTAAATGAATTCAGTTTGATATTAATTTGGCAAGACGTTTTACTGAATTTAATGAAGATAACACAGAAAGAGGGAGAAATGGGAAGATGAAAGTGGAAGACAGGAGGACAGTGAAAGAGTTAAAAGGAGGCTGTAGCTCTATTGTCTCTTTCTTCTTTTTCAGGAAGCAACATGAAAGGATGTTTTCCCTTCCTCATAAATTGAAGTCCTGGATTCCAATAACTCTAAACATATCTGCTTTCTCCTTAAATCCAGGGCAATCGCAACTCATTTGTACTGTTTTTGTTTTGGAATTTTTTTGCATGCTCTCTTTTTAACACCCATGCAATCAGTCTTCTACATTAAATCCTTTTTGTTTGTTTGTTTTTTCACATTTAAAAAATTTAATTTATTTAATCTCTTTACAGCCTGATCCCAGTCTCCTTCCTCTACTCCTCCCAGTCTCCTTCCTGCCCCTTGGCCTCCACTTTCTCCTTTCCTACTTAGAGAAGGGGAGGCCTACAAGGGGTAAAAACCCACCCTTGCACCTCAAGTTGCAGCAGGACTAAGCACATCCTTCCCCACAAATCCTGTTGTTAAAATGTCCAGCCTTATTTATGTGCTGTCTATGACACTGCAAACCTGAGATGCAAACCCATCAAAATATAAAATATGCCATATATTTTTTTCATTAATCATCATAAAAACTTTTCAATTTATTGCCTTGAGAATTCAGCAACAGGAGTGAGTAACGTGTTCTATAACAATAAGTTTTTTAAAAACATTTGGGCCATCATATAGTAAACCAGTTAAACCAGTTGAAACAAATAGTAGACACACAAAGTACACTCTTAAATATTATTCCTTTTGTAACTGCCAGCACACAGATTGTCTTTGCACAGTGTAGACTTTTTTTTTTGCAAAGACAGAGTATTTTTGCGTAGCTTTCAGGAGTTGACATTCTAGACGGCTTTACATTTAAATGTAGCTTTTTTTGAGGTGGAAGACAGCTCTCCCTGCTATGCAACTGAGTGGCTGATTTATTTCTTTGAAGATGATTTAAAATTTCTTTTATTTAACTTAATCTGATTTTCTTTTTCTATGCAAGTCTGAAATAAAAAGTTCTTATACTTTACATAAGTCTGTATTTGCCTTTCATATCCCACATTAAGTTATGACAAGAAAAAAGTGTTGTTTTTTTTTTTATACTAAAGACGTTACTCTTTTTGGGGAGATGGTATATTATCAACTTACACAAATAGCTATTTGGGATCTCTGCACAAAGACTGCATTAAACAAACACAAATCTCACAAGCAAAGGGCTAAGGCTGCAGCTGTCTGGTCAGGTACTTTGTTGGCATGCTCAAGGCCCAGGTATGATCTCAAGAACAACAGAAGTAAATATTACAATTTCTTTTGTGTAAATTGAAAAACTTTCCCCCTCTCCTTTCCTTCCTTTCCTCTTATTTTCTTTCCCTTTTTCCTCACTACTCCCCACTCAACTCATGCTTAAATTTAACATTGGGCTGTCTTTTCTTTAAGAAGCCACAAGCTGCCATTCAAGCTACTAATTCAGATACGAATTGTGCTAGGTTTCCAATAGAATCATGGATAGATCTTTCTTTAAAAACAGCTGTTGTTTCTAGGCATAACAATAAAGGCTTTTTAAAATGACATATGGGAAACCTACTGACTTAGTCTCAAAAATGTATCCATATATAAAAAGAATTCAAATGGAGTCACCTCTTAATGGGAGAAACAATGCTCCAACTTAATATGCCAACAAATAAAACCTCCAGTGCCAGGAATGGCTTACGTCTAGTTGAGTCATTGGCCAAATGGGTCCCCTACACCGTTCCAAGCATAAAGGCCTACAGCTGAAGTCACAACCCATGTCATTGAAAATGGAAAAATAAAGGTGGTGTCCTTTTAGAAGATTTATGCCTGTTGGCGTAAATGAGCACCTACAGAAGCTGTGTCAGCATGCTGAAGACTTGTGAAAATCCCAACCAGACAAATTATCAGCAGGAAGAGGAGGAAGCAGACTCAGGATCCCACCCCTAACCGAGAAGCAATTTACAACTGATACCTGCTGAAAAAGGGAAATCAGTTTCATCAAAGTAGTGTCACTCCGCTGGTATGTCAACCACACGCTATGCCATGCCCCTTGAGTAGGAGTACGTGGCCAGAACAAAACAGATCCCATGATTTGGAACCTTTTTGTTTATTACAACCAAGCCATTTCTTTCTAAACAATTTAGCCTAACGAAATTAAATACATTGCCCTATAGTTTCAGCAAAATCTTCCCCAGACTTGACTAGATGTAGGTGCTCTCCCATGTTCTGTATCACAGCCAGAGGATTCAGATTCTCTGTTACCCAAGCTCCAAGACCTTAGTTATCTTAAGCACATGACTGAATTCTCTTCTTCACCGTCCTTATCCGTTATCCACAAATACTTAATCCCCTCGAACCATAGACAGTTAAAGCTAGTGTTACTGCATACTTATCTCACCGCTACTCTTAGCCCTTTCCTTGCTAAAACTCAATGTCTGTATGTGAGCAGGGCTCCCAGGATGTAGATATAGAACCTTTCAGTGAGGAGGAAAAGGGTAGTCACAGCGTGTCTGGGCTTGTAGCTGGCACAGGGCCTTTGGGCCTTGATGGTATAACAGGGCCGCTGTAGAGTTCTTGGAACTTTCAGAGTCCTGAACATAGGAGATAATTAATGTTTAATGATTAAACTGATTTTCATTTAGCATTCTCTGCAATAACTAACATCTATAGAGTCTACTATTAATTGTATTACTCATTATAATTAAAGTATTACCATGTGTGGATTACAAGTCTGAGCTTAAGGCCAAAGTTGTTTATATTTTTCCTGTTTTCCACATGAAACACACACACACACACACCTTCATCACACATCTTCATCATACACACACACACACACACACACACACACACACCCTTCACTAACATATATACTAACATTCTTCTCTCACACACACACACGTGCACACAAACACATACACATTATAACATTCCCATTAGAAAGCATCTTACTTTAACAACTTCCCACACTAAAGAAATACTAGGCTGTACTTTTTGCTTCCTTCTACTTACTGATCTAACCTGATGCTTCTCTATGTGCCCTTACATGATGTCGTATTGATCGTTCCTCTAAAGATACAAGTAACAAACTCTTTTTCCGTTGACCCCTTCATGTCATTACTGTCACCTTTAGAAAGGTCTTGGTCAATCTATAGATAATTTGGATAGCAAGCCAAGAGACTTAGCACTCTAAGAAAAAAATAAGAATATAAGAAATACAAATCATGGAAACTAATATCTATGTGCTTAGATCAAAAGGAAGAGTGGAAGGAATATTTTGTCCTCATTCCCGTAAAGAAATCTAAGGAATTTTCTCAGCTCCTTCTACAGAGACTGTTTCCCAGTCAGTATGTTTATGAACTTTTAAATATTGAAGTTTTTCAGCGTTCTAACAGTCTCTTCCATAAAACAGATATATGCACTGAAGAGATAGCTTAGTGATTAAGAGCACTGACTGCTCTTGCAGAAGACCAGGGTTCAATTCTGAGCACCCAGATGTCAGTGCACAGCTGTCTTTAACCCTTTCAATGGAGTCCGATACCCTCTTTCGCCTCCTTGCATCTAGTGAACAGATATATGTGCAGAGAGAACACACACACACACACACACACACACACACACACACACATAACATTTCAAAAATTAAAGCCATGTTTTTATAAAACAAATAATTTAAAAGAAGAAGCTCTTATTTAGCTACTCAAGACTAGTTGGAATACATTCAGAAGAAGGGCTGTGCCTCATGCAGAGGCCTCACAGGCTCATAAGAGTTTACTCAGGGGTAAAGACGTTATGCACTTGAAAAATAAATCTGAAAGTAATAGAGTATAATGAAAAAATCAACTACAGGAAGACGATAAGGTGATTTATACTTAAAATACTGTTTTCAGCTGAGATTTGAAGAAGGTGAAAATGGCTAAATTCATCAAAATAAGTGGAGGTTGTATCAAGAAGGAGCATTCCTAGTGGTGGGAGCAACATCAATAAGATCAGAATGTGGGTGTGGCTGCATCCTTGTGGGAGAGGGACAGATGAGAGGCAGGATCTGGGAACATGACTAACCAGAACAAGAGCTGAATGGAACACTGACAGTAAGGGTTGTAATTCAGAATGTAAAATGTTAGCATTTTATTTCATGGTGTAGTTTTGCTTCTCTCTCTTTTGTGAAAAGTGGCCTTTATCACTTTTTTCAAATTAGATTCAAACTTCTGAACTTTTCTTTCTGTTATCACATCATCATACACTCAAACTCAGTTCATAGATCAGTTAAATTTCATCAGTGGCATTTACAATAATGATTAGATAAAGTAATAGTCCTTGGAATTCTGCAGATTTCCTTAATGGCTTCACATGTTTATAAATCAGAGAGGTGTATCTGTTGCTATCCTTAGCCAAATGTGTGTGTGTGATTGTGTGTGTGTGTAATGACTGAAACTGAAAGATATACAAGTATCCAAGACATGTCATATGTAGAGTGATGATTTTTCAAAATGAACAGTATGTGCTTATGCGTGTATCATATTATGACAAAATGATCTTGACCGGAAGTTTTAAAGCTGAGTTCTGAGTGGTTAGGAGAACAGATTTCAAACTGATGGATAACTTCATATCTACCGTACATGTGTGATCATCACTGTAGTTTAGAAGATGAGGATGGATGAAGAAACATCAAGATTAGCCTGCTCTCCCCATGAAGTCCAGGGTGTTATTCAGACTTACAGAAAGTAAAGGGTTCTTACGAATCCTTACAGGGGCTGAATGACTTATGTATTCTGCTGAGAGGGAGAAGAATTTGCCCTTTGTAAGCTTAAAGTCAGATTAAAAGAATCATTCAGAGAGATTAGCTCATTTACCCTGGGATATTTAGGTTATAAAGCATAGTGTGTGAGTTTGCCTTCTCGATAGGGTTAGGGTTAGAGTCTATTTCCAGACTTTGGTCATCAATGGATTACTTGACCTTCAGAGGGCATATGGAGTGTCTTATCCAAAGGCATGGCTCCACAAGGTCACGTGAAGAAACAAAAAAAGCTCCACAGATATGAGGACCAAGCAAAATTTAAGACAGCGAGGGGGCAGCATCACATGTTGGAGGCTGTAGTCAGAAATATGAGGGATACATACATACATACATACATATATATATATATACATATATATATGTATATATATGTATAATATATGTATATATATATACATATATATATATATACATATATATATATGTATATGTATGTATGCACTCAGCCATCAATGAGGGCCAAATGAAGTTCTGTCAACCATGCAAGAGCCGTTCTAAGCAAAGCTTTATTTCCTATTGGAGTATTGGTGCTGCATGATAAAAAGAGAGGAACAAAGAAGGCTAATACTAGTATTACTCTACCCAACCAAGAGAGAAGAAAGTTTTTTTTATTTTATTATTTTTTTTTCTTTTTAGTTACATTTTGTTAACTCTGTGTCCCAGCTGTATCCCGCTCCCTCATTCCCTCCCCAACCCCACACTCCCTCCCTGAGAAGAAAGTTTTATCTGTAGGACAGAGACGGTTGATCTAGAAAAGATGCCTTAGAAAGAGAAAAGGAGCATCTTCATGTAGATACAAGGTAATATTATGTCTAAGATTGTCTTTGATGTAACAGCATAGCATAATATAAACCAGGAAAATATGGAGGTTTAAATTTAATAGTACAGATAATGCTTCTAGGGGAGTCTGAAGTTTTTTGTTCCTGAACTTGCATACACAGCAAGGGTCAGATAAACGCGTAACATAATAAATTAGTACAAAGCAGAGGAAGAGAATATTGCCTGAAGGGAACTCAGGATAGACTCCCTATTGAGCAGGTACATCTTATGAATTAAGGATGGGTTTAGCACCAGTCCAAAGAAGAGAGAGAATTATTCACAGTCAGCAAAATGACACAGAGACTCAGATTTATTTTCCTGGGAAAAAAAAAGAATTAGTTGACCACCTCATGCATGAGATGTTAGGAGTCACGCCATCCACATTTAAAAAGGTAGGTGACAGTTAGGACCCGTCAGAATCTTATTCCTAGCCCCTGGATAGATTTTCCGGCATTGAGTATGCAATCACTTCATATACCTTCATAAATGTTCATTTTCATAATTCTGAACTAAAAAAGGCCATCAAAAGTTTGGACTAGCATAATATGCAGAAAATATTAGAAATAACATTATCATAGTTGTATGAGGTATTAGTGTGACAAAGACAAATTATAAAATACTTAGAGCTTGAAATGAGAGCTTGCAATATAAAAACATAAGTTTATACAAGCTTTGTTTCAAAGATGGAAATTGTGAGCAGTTCTATTAGCTAATTTTCTAGTATAGTGCTAAGACACCATGACCAAATCTACTTATAGAAGAAAGCTTATGGAGCATATGGTTTCAGAGGTTTAGAGTCCATGGCCATCACAAAGAGGGGCATAGCAGGCAGGCAGCCTTGGCACAGGAGACATAGCTTAGAGCTTACATGTAGAGAACAACTATGAGGCAGAAAGTGAGCAAACAAACTTGGAATGGCTTGGGTATCTAAAGCCTCAAAGCCAACTCCCAATGGCTCATCTCCTCCACCCAGGACACACTTTCTAATCTTTCCAAAGCAAACCTCCTATGGGGAGCAGGCCCCCTCTGTTGGCTATTCTTGTCTGACTTACCAAAGCAGTGGTTGTACATACATAGGAAAAATCTTGGGAAAAGATAGAAAATATTCACTGGCAAGCACTATACTTTTAAGTTTTACCAAATAAGGTATCAGTGGACTTGGGGAGGAGCATGTGTGAAGAAGGGAGAGGGAGGGTAGGACCGGGAAGGGAGGAGGGTGGGGCTTATGGAGGGAATACAAAGTGAATAAAGTGTAATTAATAAAATAAAATTAAATTAAAAAATAAAAATACAAAAAGAATACTGTTCTTGACTTTTGAGTATTTGCATTTGCTTGCTGTAACTTTGATTTGATAGACTCTGACAATAAAACTTAATCAGTTCATCTCAAGGCCAACTTTAAAAGTTTTGTTAGCTTTCCTTTGTTTGCACACTGCAATTGTTGGTTTATTCCATTTGCAAATTGGGAGTATGAATTTGAGGATTTGTTTTGAAACACGGAGCTAGGCACAAAAACTTTTTTGTTAGAAAGATAAGGAAAATAAAATAGGAACATAAGCCTGGAAGGCTTACCTGTGGATACATTAAGCCACTTTTTTTTTCTCTCTCTTAAACTAGATAATTAGCTTGAATTCTCTGGACATCTGAACTGTGAAAATTGAAACTAAGAGTTGTCAAAGAAACATAAGAGGGAGTCATTTATCTTTAAGTTCCTCTTTTCCCATTGGTTCAGAAAAATCCCATTGTGTAAGCTTGTCCATTGGGAGAGCTGAGAAATTTTCTAAAGAAAACAGGGAAGTCATAAGTTTAGGAAAGTTCTGAAATGGAAGGAGGCAATCAGTGACACTATTAAGGGGGTACACAGATTTCACAGACAGAGGGCATGAGGACCTTGAGTGCCCTGGCAACACAGATGGCATGAAACAAAGTCAAAGGGTAATCTGCTCTTGGAGCTGGGTTAGGCCTTAAACTAAATTCATCAAAAAGCCCTTGTTGAAGCGGTCTTTGATTGTATTTTGATAGCCTAATGTGTTCTACTGCTGCCACTCATCGGAGCCTTAGCCATCCCGTTACTTTTCCAGTGGGTTATACAATTCACAAGTTAAGCAGTGGAGGCTCCATATGCCAAAGTTCCTCCTGCCAGTGTTTGTTACCACTTTCTGGGAAAAGAAAGCAGTCACTGCACTCTGCCCAAAGTTTGGCTATGAGCCTCAGCATCTGCTTTGATACCCTGTTAAGTAGAGTCTTTCAGAGGCCCTCTGTGGTAGGCTCCTGTCCTGTTCCCTGTTTTCTCCCTCTTCTGATGTCCATCCTGTTTGCCTCTATAAATGAAGATTGAACATCTTACCCAGGGTCCTCCTTCTTGATTAGCTTCCTTAAGTGTACAGATTTTAGTATGTTTAGCCTATAGTATATGTCTAATATCTACTTATCAGTGAGTCTATACCATGTGTGTCTTTCTGCTTCTGGGTTACCTCACTCAGGATGATCTTTTTTAGTTCATACCATTTGCTGCAAATTTCATGATTTCCTTGTTTTTTTAATTGTGTAGTATTCCATTGTGTAAATGTACCATAATTTCTGTATCCATTCTTCAAGTGAGGGGCATCTGGGTTGTTTCCAGATTCTGGCTATTACGAACAAAGCTGCTATGAACATGATTGAGCAAATGTCCTTGTTGTATTGTATAGCATAGTTTGGATATATGCCTGGAAGGGGGAGGCAGAAAGACCTGGACGGAACAGGAGTTTCACAAGGAGAGCAACAAAACCAAAAAGTCTGGGCACAGGGGTCTTTTGTGAGACTGATACTCCAACCAAGGACCATTCATGGAGATAACCTAGAACTCCTGCACAGATGTAGCCCATGGCAGCTCATTCTACAAATGGATTCCCTAGTAATGGGAACAGGGTCTGTTACTGACATGAACTCAGTGGCTGGCTCTATAGTCAACTCTCCCTGAATGGGGGAGAGGCAGCTTTACCAGGCCACAGAGGAAGACAATGCAGCCAGTCCTGATGAGATCTGATAGGCTAGCTTCAGATGGAAGGGGGGAGGACCTCCTCTTTCAGTGGACTGGGGGGAAGGGCATAGGAGGAGAAGAGGAAGGAAGGGTGGGATTGGGAGAAGAAAATGGAGGAGGCTACAGATGGGATACAAAGTGAATAAAATTGTATTAAATAAAACAAATAAATTATTAAAAAAAACCAGTCCTCTCACAAAACTGTCACTATATCAGATACTCTCCACATAGGAGAGATAAAATTTGATTGCTCTGCGATAATTGAATACTCTTGATATGGATTATATCTTTTTCTTTTTGAGTCTTTTTTGTATACACTTATTTTTTTAATTTTTATTTTTCATATTAATTATAGTTTATTCACTTTGTATCCCAGCCATAACCCCCTCCCCATTCCTTCATTCCTTCCCAATCCCACTCTCCCTCCCGCTTCTTCTCCTATGCCCCCCCCATCCCAATGATAGGGAAGGTCCCCTTTCATCTGACTCTGCCTATCAAGTCTCATCAGGACTGGCTTCATTGTCTTCCTCTGTGGACTGGTAAGGATGCTCCCCACTCAGGTGGAGGTGATCAAAGAGCCAGCCCATGAGTTCATGTCAGTGACGGTCCCTATTCCTATTATTGGAAAATCCCCTTGGACACTGAGCTGCCATGGTGTACATCTGTGCAGGGAATGTAGATGGACTCTTAGTAATCAACCATGCATCAAAAATTCCTGACTATTGTCATTATTTTTATCAAGGCAATTCATCTGTCTGTCCAGTATCATAGTAATTGAGCACATACTACAATGCAGACTAATTTTTAAATATTATTTTATCTATTATTTATTTATTTATCTTTATTGCCACTATTATGAGAAAGAGAGTATTGCATATTTGCGTGTTTGTGTGCACATACATGGAGGCCAGTGGACAACTTTCAGGGCTCAGATCTTATGCTGAGAAATCCAGGGATCGCACTGAAGTCACTGGGTTTTCACAGGAAGTACTTTTACCTGCTGAGTCATTGCACTGACCTAATTAGCCAGTTTTATTATTATTATTAATTATGATTTATTCACATTGTATCCCAGCTGTAGCGCCATTTATCATTCCCTCCCAATTGCACCCTCCTTCCCTCATCTCCTCCCATGCCCCTCTCCAAGTCCACTGGGAGGGGAGGTCCTCTTTCCCTTCCATCTGACCCTAGCCTATCAAGTCTCATCAGGATTGGCTGCATTGTCCTCCTCTGTGGCCTGGCAAGGCTGTTCCCCCATCAGGTGGAGGTGATCAAAAAACCAGCCACTGAGTTAATGTCAGAAACAGTCCCTGTTCCCCTTACTAGGATACCCATTTGGACACTGAGCTGCCATGGACTACATCTGTGCAGGGGTCTTAGGTTATCTCCATGCATAGTCCTTCCTTGGAGTATCAGTCTCAGAAAAGACCCCTGGGACTGGATTTTTTTGTTTATATTGCTCTCCTTTTGGAGTTTCTGTCCCATTCAGGTCTTTCTACCTTCACATTCTTTCATAAGATGCACTGCATTCTGCCCAAAGTTTGTCTATAAGTCTAACATATGTTTTGATACACTGCTTGGTAGAGTATTTCAGAGACCCTCTATAATAGGCTCCTGTCCTGTTTCCTGTTTTCTCCTTCTTCCGAAGTCTGTCTCATTTGTCTTTCTGAATGAAGATTGAGCATATTATCTAGGGTCCTCTGTCTTGATTAGCTTCCTTAAGTGTACAGATTTTAGTATGATTAATGGATTATTTCTTGACAACAGGTCTTCCACTATGACCACGTGTGGAATTGTACAGAAATTTTCCAGAGATCTTAACTCAATAAACCTTTGGTAGATTCAAAGAACATGAAAGATTCTCTTTGGGATATTGATGGTTTATCTTGGTGGTAGGAATGAGTTGCAACAGGATTCTACATCATGCTTGTTTATACAGGGTTTCTTGTTGATAGCTCAGGGAATGGGTTGGAATTATTCTAGGTGCTATGTATACTCATCCTAATTATACAGAAAGGAGATGTGGAAATTGTCAGATGGGAAGGTATGTCCATTATAAGCTTGGGTTTCAGTTGGTAATGATCTCTGTAAACATCTAATCTACGTTCATAGCCATATTTTTGGTCTCAGCTGTTAAAGCTAATAAACCTTGTAATAAACTATGTATCCATTAAAACTGAAATGATCTATGTATTAGATCATTGAAAGATACAGCTTTTCTGATGAGGAGCTGAAATTGCTTCTGGAGGAAAAATCTTGGTTGTATGTGCTTAAATGAACTGTAGAATTCCTTGTCTAAAGAGATAGGTTTTCTTCTACAGAAAGTAAGCTTTGAAATAAGAACTGACACAGATACAGAAAGCATGTGATGGGTCGTCGTATTCATTATACAGTGATCTCAGTTTTCTATATTTCAGGAGCTGATTTTGTCTGTCTAAGTGTACATACTATTTAACTTCCTATTGTTTTAATCATAGGAATAATTTAATATATATTTTCTCTGTTCTCATAGAACCTCCTCTGTTTAAGCACATGTTACAGGTGATGTTTGGTTGTGTTAAAATTTCCATGTACCCTTTTCAAGAAAACAAGGCTGTTCAAACTTTGGGCAGAGTGCAAGAAATCTTATGAAAGAAGGGGGAGATAGAAAGACCCGGGAGGTTCTGGAGCTCCACAAAGAGAACAACAGAAGCTAAAAATCTGGGCAAAGGGGTCTTTTCTGAGACTGATACTCCAAACAAGGACCATTCATGGAGATAACCTTGACACCCTGTACTGAGGTAGCCCGTGGCAGCTCAGTGTCCAAATGGGCTCCCTAATAAGCAGAACAGAGGCTGTCTCTGACATGAACTCAGTGGCTGGCTCTTTGATAACCTCTCCCTGAGGGAGGAGCAGCTTCACCAGGTTACAGAGGAAGACTATAAAAGACTGTCTTGATGAGACCTGATAGGCTAGGGTCAGATGGAAGGGGAGGAAGTCTTTCATTTTCAATGAACTGGGGAAGGGGCAAGTGAGGAAATGTGAAGGAGGGTGGGTTTGGGAGGGGACAAAGTGGGGCTACAGCTGGGATATAAAGGGATTAAATTTTAATGAATAAAAGTTATATAAAAAAGAAAACAAGGCAAGAATTCATACTTTTTGCTATATTCACTGCTTACTTCATTTAGCAATCTATGCTACCTTTTAAGCTAATATCTCATCCTACACTTGCACTTCTCAGAATTAACTCTGACGAAAATTTCAAACAGTCATATATGTTATCATGTATCTCAGGCTGTTATGGTTTCCACTACTAACAGCAATGGAATATTTTTTGCTGTCTGATACTATGTTCAGCCCAATAAATGGAGGCTGGGTCTGCTTTCCAAAGCTATTTCCTATTCCAGTTGATTTCCTTTGGACTGTAACTGGATTGAAGATTTTGTGTGCTTAATTTATTTTAGGAAGTCAAAGAATAGTAGCTACTCTGAGAAAAGTTAATTAAGAACAAATCCCGCCCAGGTAGGTGAACAATTGTTTCATAGCCATAGCCAGCTGGAACTCAACACTACAACCTTTCATCAAGGCCCCCAGGGGTGAAATAAAAAGTTATAATAACTGATTTGATTGTGTCTGGAAATCTGTCCCAAGCACTTCATTTTCACGAATCAGAAATTTCCCAGAGATTTTAACTCAATAGAACTATCAGAACATGTAAGGTGATTCTTACAGCCATGCCAAATAGCGCTTCTCCACAAGTCCTGGGGCTGAATGTGACAGATAAGGATGGCACAGGAGTTATACCTATGATCAACTGATTGCCACAGTTATAGATGAGGTGAACAGTGTCTAAAAGATGTGTGACGCAGCATAAAAGGCACTAGAGAGGTTGGATTGATCACTGATACTTGAGATGGGACATCTTTCAAAAGCGTTTATGTTCACAGTCTCTGAGGAAACTTCCAGAAATTACTGGGCTTAAAAAAATCTGAGGAGGGCGGAGCCAAGATGGTGACTAGCACAGACAGTTTCTGAGCTGTGGAATTGCTAACCATCAGAGTTGGTGCGTGGAAGGACCTCTAACCCAGGAAAACAACGGTGAAGCTTCCTAAACAACAGGGAACATCGCAGGAGGCGAAAACTTTGGTCTCCCATCACCTGGAGACTTCTTTGGGGAAGGTGAGAAACGACCCTTTGATCTCGTGGCACTCCCCTCCCCCAGACTGCCTTCCTCCTAGGCACAGCAGAATCATCTCTCTCTACACAGATGTAACTGCCTGGGATCTGCAGCGGCTGTGGCAGAGCTCCAAGCCCTTTAGCGGCAGGTGCCAGCAGTACCCTTCTCAGAGTCCCAGATCCGCGAGGTGGCTGCACCATTCTCCCAGGGCCCAAGTCTGCTCGACGCCATACTAGCTCCACAGGATTGCAATCAATGACAGTACGGCCCACCCAATCCCACATTGACAGAGAATACGCTATTTACTCACCAAAACCAGACAGAAATGTCACACTAGCTAGGCACACCAGGCGCTGGGAGACCACAGTGAAGAGACCCCAGGACTTCCCAGAAAACATCTGGACCAGCAACCCAGTCTCCAGTTACAATGGGACTTTCTAACCTGGTGGCGGAGCAGCACTGAGCTGGTGGGGCACATCAGCCCTCCAGTTTAAGACTAACCAGGGCCAAACCAGAAAACAGAAAGTCTGTTTACCCCGATTCCTACTGATGTGACCACCTTGAAATCTCCAGCTGCAGCAAGACCTCATAACCTGGCAGTGACAGCAGCACGGAGTTGGAGGAGCACATCAAAGAAGCAGGGCCAAACCAGAGAGCAGAGAGCCCAGATACCCTGATCTCTGCCAAGTGACCTGCCTGTAAGTGAGTGCATCCTTGAGAATCTGCAAATCCCCAGAGCCTGGGTCCTTCTAAAACAGAAGCCAGGCATCGAACCCCCTCCCACCCATATACCCACTTTGGGAAACAGAGGGGCACTTGGGACATTGATGTTCCTGCTCTGTGGGTCTAATTGAGGAGTTAAGGCAGTTAATGCCAGAAATTGCGCTGCCATCATCACTAGCGCCTGCGACATATACAGTGCAGAGCCTCTCCCACACACTCAAGGGTTCAACATTAGCCATCACTCTGTCCCTTGAGATACACGTCCACGCACACCTCCACACACACACACACACACACACACACACTTGCATTTGCCCCGTCTGCGCCTGCGTACTTTTCTCCCACAGGTACAGCTAGTCCTCAGCACACGCTAAGGACACGGGACCTCTCTCAGCTTGCTGAAGAACTCTCCAGACGCCAGAGAGAGACAGTACCAGTCTGATTTGCAGAATCCAAAAACAAACAGGGAAGGTTTCAGATAAGCCAATGGCCAGGGGTAGGCGAAAGAACACTTCCAACATAAATCAGGACATCATGACTTCACTAGGAAACCCCAAAATAGATGGCTACTCCAATTCATCAGAAGCACAGGAAAATGACCTTAAAGCCATGCTTACCCAATTATTTGAGGCTCATAAGGAGGAAATGAACAAATCTTTCAAAGAGTTGGCCAGTCAATTGGAGGTAAAGAAAGAAGAAATAGACAAAAGCCTTAAAGAAACACAGGCAAACATAGCCAAACAAATAGAGGCACAAGTAGAGATAAAATTAGTGGCATATAAAAAGGAAATGAACAAGGAAATAGAGACCATCGTAGAGAGACAGGAATCCAAATTCAAACAGATGAAAGAAATGGTGCAAGGCATGAAAACAGAATTAGAATCAATAAAGAAAACACAAAATGAGAAAAACCTTGAGCTGGAGAACTTGGAGAAAAGATCAGGAACCACAAAAGTAAGCATCACCAACAGAATACAAGAGATGGAAGAGAGAATCTCTGGAGCTGAAGACACACTTGCAGAAATTGATAATTCTCTCAAAGAAAAAGTAAAATCAGAAAAGTTCCAATCACAAAATATTCAAGAAATCAAGGACGCTATGAAAAGACAAAATCTAAGAATAATTGGAATCGATGAAAAAGAAGACTCCAGGCTCCAAGGCCCAGAAAATATTTTCAAGAAAATCATAGAAGAAAATTTTCCCAACTTAAAGAAAGAGATGTTTATAAATATACAAGAAGCCTACAGAACTCCAAATAGACTAGACCAGAAAAGAAACACATCACGTCACATCATAGTCAAAACACTAAATCTACAGAACAAAGAAAAGATATTAAAAGCAGCCAGGGAAAAAGGCCAAGTAACATATGAAGGTAGACCTATCAGAATCACACCGGACTTCTCATCAGAAACTATGAAAGCCAGAAGGGCCTGGGCAAGCATCATGGAGACTCTAAGAGATCACAAATGTCAACCCAGACTACTATACCCTGCAAAGCTTTCAATCAACATAGATGGAGAAAACAAAATATTCCATGACAAAATTAAATTTACACAATATCTACACAGCAAACCAACCCTACAGAAGATACTAGAAGGAAAACTCCAATCCAACGAAAACAACTTCACCCAAGAAAACAGGGCATACAGATAATATCCCAACAAAAACGAAAGGAAAACAAGCAATGAAACAGGGTAAGATCACCAACTCCATTACAAAAGGAACTAACATGCATTGGTCACTACTATCTATCAATATCAATGGACTCAACTCCCCAATAAAAAGACACAGACTAACAGAATGGTTGCGGAAACAGGATCCAACATTCTGTTGCATCCAAGAAACACACCTATGCAACAAAGATAAACACCACCTCAGAGTAAAGGGCTGGAAAAATGTTTTTCAAGCAAATGGTTCCAGAAAACAAGCTGGAGCCATCCTAATATCTAATAAAATAGACTTCCATCCGAAGTTAATCAAAAAAGATAAGGAGGGCCATTACATTCTCATCAAAGGAAAAATCCACCAAGAGGACATCACAATCTTGAATATCTATGCCCCAAATACAAGAGCACCTACATTCATAAATGAAACATTATTAAAGCTTAAATCATACATTGATCCTAATTCCTTAATAGTGGGAGACTTCAAAAAAATCTGAACCTAGACGTCATCTTAGTTAGACAGGGCCTGATGGGAAACAAAGATCAGTAACTTCAGAGACTCTTTAGAAGATCCTCATACATGTAAAGCTCGAGGGTTGTCGTCTGATCTTATTTCTGATTGTCTTCCTCCTATGCATGTGTTATACTGAAAGGGAAATGAAAAGAAAAAAAAAAACTTTGGTGACACAGGCACCTTCCTGATACAGCAAGTATTCTCCACTGTGTCAGAGATTTGGGCTGAAGTTTCCTTTATCTATTTCTCACGCTGATAACTGTGTATTTATTTTTCTTATGCAGTAGCTAAGCCAAAGTCACTAACACATCTGTCATCAAATGGAGTGAAGAGCAACTCTGTTTAAAGCTTTCTGGTTTAGATGCAAAATGAGAAGAAAAGCACATCTATTACATCTGCATGCTAGGGAAATCTCAGCCAGTCACTGTTTTCTTTAGCCTCTTCCCTTGTTTCCAGCTAACACACATGGAAGAGAGAAGCATGCATCTCTTGACTTGTCAATATTGTGGCAAAGTTTATAAGACATTGATCTGGTAATGACTGTTGAGTTAGACTGTTTTAGCAGACTTACTATTCCATAAGAATTCTCAATGTGAGAAGGCCATGGAGAGGGCTAAGTGGCAGGAAACTGATAAACAAAACTTCCGCTGTAAAGATCTGCTAACAATCCTCTGAGTTTTGAAGACCTTGAGCAATAAATGAGAGCAGCACCGGTCTACATTTTGTTTCCAGGCTATGTGAGCCTGGAAAGAAGACCTAGCTAGTCCATGCCCAGATTACCAATCCAGGGAATATGTGATAGTAAGTATATATTGACAAAGCCAACATTTAGATGATACATACATATAAAAACATACTGTACATAGCCATCCCTGTTTTCTCTGTCTTTAAAGTCTGTGGATTTCTTTTTTTAATTTATTTTTTATAATTTACAGTTTACTCAGTTTTTATCCCAGCTGTAGCCCCCTCCCTAGCCCCCTCCCAATTCCACTCTCTCTCCCTCATCTCCTCCCATGCCCCTCCCCAAGTCCACTGGTAGGTAAGGTCCTTCTCCACTTCCCCATGACCCTAGCCTATCAAGGTCTCATCAGGACTGGCTTCTTCTGTGGCCTGGTGAGGCTGCTCCCCCATCGGGGGAAAGTGGTCAAAGAGCCAGCCACTGAGTTCATGTGAGAGACAGACCCTGTTCCATTACTAGGGAACCCACTTGGAGACTGAGCTGCCATTGGCTACATCTGTGCAGGGGTTCTAGGTTATCTCCGTGCATGGTACATGGTCCTTGTTTGGAGTATTAGTCTCAAAAAAAGACCCCTCGGCCCAGATTTTTTGGTTCTGTTGCTCTCCTTGTAGAGCACCTGTCTCCTCCAGGTCTTTCTATCTTCCCCTTCTTTCATATGCTTCCTTGAAATCTGCCCAAAGTTTGGCTATGAGGGTCAGCTTCTGCTTTGATACCCTATTGGGTAGAGTCTTTCAAAGGTCCTCTGTGGTAGGCTTCTGTTCTATTCCCTGTTTTCTCCCTTTTCCTATGTTTGTCCCTTTTGCCTTTCTGAGTGAGGATTGATCATCTTATCCAGGATCCTCCTTCTTGCTTAGCTTCTTTAGATGTACAGATTTTAGTATGTTTATCCCATATTATATGTCTAGTATCCACTTATAAGTGAGAATATACCATGTGTATCTTTCTGCTTCTGGGCTACCTCACTCAGGATGATCTTTCCTAGTTCACCCCCATTTGCCTGCAAATTTCATGATTTCCTTGATTTTAATTGCTGAGTAGTAGTCCATTGTGTAAATGTACCACAATTTCTGTATCCATTCCTCAGTTTAAGGATATCTGGGTTGTTTCCAGATTCTGGCTATTACAAATAAAGCTGCTAGGAACATGGTTGAGCAAATGTTCTTGCTGTATACCTGAGCATAGATTTCAATGTCAAGGTCTATGTTTGACATGGATTAAAAAGTTTATCAGGTGTTTGGAATCAGAGAGATCTAAGAATTCATTTTTCATACCTTCAAGGGGATTTCAGTTTACTGGAGTTTGAGGGGAGTGTGTTAAGCCTTAGTTGCAAAGCTGCTTTTATAGAGACATTGCTCAGAGCAGTAGAGCACCTACATAGTGGCTGTAGCCACTATGTGTATATCACAAACTACTGTAAGGTCCAACTACAACAGATCAGGAAGAACACAGTGGGAGGCTGGCTGCTTGTGCCTGTAATACGCACTTCCCAAGGTTGCTACTATCATTTGAGTTTTATTTTGAGGCAAGGACTTGAGAAGTTTCACAGGTTATACTGGAACCAGCAATCCTTCTGCATCTGTCTCCCAAGTAGCTAGGATCATAACCTTCAGTTCACCAATGCTGTCTTATTCTAAAACTTGGGCAATTGTCTTCAAAGGATTAGATATAACCATTCTGAAACACCACTTTTTGTTTCTATCACTAAACCTTACTCCATATGCTCTCAGTTACCTTTGTAATTAAAATTTGAAGCACATTATATCCTTTATACATAAAAGGAGTATACCAAAATGATGAAATCACCACTGCTCTGGTTGTTAAAATTAACTTTTTAATTTTGGACAGTTTACAGAGGAGTAGGAATCTGCTTCCATAATTCAACCTACACATACTCTGATGCTTTCTATTTAGTTATCAATTAAGGAGAGGAAACTGTGTGACTCTGAACCAGAAGCTGGCAGTCTGGGAACCACCATTAAATTTTCTTCCTTGTGGAGTTTACTTTTTTTTTGCCTTTCATGGTGCTGGTCAGTTGCTACCTGTGTTTGGAACATATTAGTGTGATGACAATGTGGCTAGAAATTAAAAGTTCAAATAGAGTGTTGTGGACTGAGATTTTTTTTTGGGGGGGAGGTCTTTTTAAAGTTCATTTGTTAATTATTACAATTTAATCACTTTTTATCCCATCCCAGCTTTAGCCCCCTCCCTTGTCTCCTCCCAATCTCCCTCCCTCTTCTCCCCCTATGTCACATCCCTATTTCACTGAGAGAGGAGGTCCTCCTCCCTTTCCCTCTGATCCAAACCCTATCAGGTCTCATCAGAACTATCTGCATTGTCTTACTATGTAGCCTGGCAAAGCTGCAAACCACAGGGGGAGATGATCTAAGAGCCGGCCACTGAGTTCATGGACTGAGATTTTAAGATTAAAAAAAAAAAAATTCTTAGTGGTTGTGAAATTACTTAACAGTAATGTTTTCATATTTGTATTTTAAAGCTTCATAACTTATTTTCGTTGAGTTTATGCATGAAATGTATGTGGAGGGTGCTTATTGTGTCAGAGGACAGCTTTGTAAAGCCAGTTTTTTCCTTCCACTGTTGCGTGGGTTTCAAGGTTCAAATTCACATTGCCAGTCTTGCAGAGCAAGCATCTTTAGCTGCTGAGCCATCCTGCTGGCCCTCGTTTTTATATTTCCTTGAGAAATAAAAGCCTTAGGTTACGATACTTGATCTGTACAAGTAGTAAAAATTCTGCACGTATTTATATTGTTATGAAGTACATGTAACCTTGAACTGATCAAAGGCAAACATATTTTAAAATTATATCACTGAGGTTGAAGGTGATGGTTGTACGATGTTGAAGAATTTGCAGTACGTGAGTCATGCTTCAATCAATAGGCTTGCTTGGCTTTAACACAGTTAGAAATTTTTAGTGTGATATTTAAAAGGAAATTGGAGTGGTACTATACAACTGTAAGCATTCACACAGTGTTATCCAAAACAGTATTAAATACTCACTACACACAATAGTAGTTCCTAATCCAGAAAATGCACACAATTATCTTACAAACTCAAAATTAAAACTTGACGCTTTCTCAGACAACTAGGAATAGCGCTTCCTCAAGACCCAGCCATACCACTCCTAGGCATATATCCAAAAGAGGCTCAAGTACACAAAAAGGACATTTGCTCAACCATGTTTGTAGCAGCTTTATTTGTAATAGCCAGAAGCTGGAAACAGCCCAGATGCCCCTCAACTGAAGAATGGATGTAGAAACTGTGGTACATCTATACAATGGAGTATTACTCAGCAATGAAAAATAAGGAAATCATGAAATTTGCAGGTAAATAGTGGGACCTGGAAAGGATCATCCTGAGTGAGTTGTCCCAGAAGCAAAAAGACACACATGGTATATACTCACTCATATAAACATACAACATAGGATAAACCCGCTAAAATCTGTACATCTAAACAAACTAAGCAAAAGAGAGGACCCTAACTAGAATACTCAATCCCCATCCTGAAAGTCAAAGAGGATGGACATCAGAAGAAGAAGAAAACAGGAAACAACCTAGGAACCTGCCACAGAGGGCCTCTGAAAGCCTCTGCCCTGCAGACTATCAAAGCAGATGTTGAGCCTGATGGCCAACTGTCGGGCAAAATGAATGGAATTTTATGTAAGAAGTGGGAAATAGCAAGAGCTGAAGAGGACAGGAACTTTACAAGGAGAGCAACAGAACAAGAAAATCTGAACACAGGGAACTTCCCAGAGACTCATACTCCAACCAAGGACTATTCATAGATATAACCTAGAACCCCTGCACAGATGTAGCCCATGGCAGTTCAGTGTCCAAGTGGGTTGGTTACATAGTAATGGGAAGAGGGACTGCCTCTGACATAATCTGATTGGCCTGCTCTTTGATCACCTCCCCCTGAGGGGAGAGCAGCCTTACCAGGCCACAGAAGATGACAATGCAGCCACTTCTGATGAGAACTGATAGAGTAAGATCAGAAAGAAGGAGAGGAGGACCTCCCTATCAGTGGACTTGGGGAGGGGCATGCATGCAGAAAGGGGAGGGAGGGTGGGATCGGGAGGGGAGGAGAGAGGGGCTTATGGGTGGGATACAAAATGAATAAAGTGTAATTAATAAAAGTTAAAGAAAAAAAAGAAAAAAATGAAAAATAAAACCTTGCAAAGTAAACAAAAATACTCAGCTTTCCAGACCAACTCAAGAGGCTCTTGCTCTCTGTAGATTTGAGGTAGGAACAGTTGTATTGTTTTCAATTCTGTTCGTTGTTATGATGTAGGTTTTACAATCTGTGTAAAACTCAGAGAAAAGCACATTTTTGATTCTGTGTGAAGGGAGGTTTTTAAAACAACTATTACAACAATTTGAGTCAGCAAAAGTTGGATATGAAGTTCAAATAGGAGCAGGTAGTAGTATTCAGACATGCAAACAAATACTTATGAACACTGGCTCACAGAAACCATGCCGAATTGTTGCTTTCTGTTCTCAGAATAGGCCAGATGTTGGTTGATTTGTGTAATCAACTGAAGCTCCGCTCATATTCTCTGGAGCTACTCAGTATTCAAGCTCTATAGACAGAGGCAATAGAGTGAATTCAAATTAGTTGTAATTCCCATCTTCATCTCTTTGTTTTCTCATTAATTAAGCTTTAAATGACAAGTAATAACTTTACAAATTCATAGGATAAAGTGAAACATTTCAGGATATGCATTCAATGTAAAATTCATAGAAGATGGAATTAGTTGGTATCTCCATCACCCTTAATGTTGATCATTTCTTTGTTTTGGGAATGTTCAGTCTTGTTTACTATTTACAAATAGTATTTTCAATAATAATTCAACAACTACAACAATAATTGTCAACCATAGTTTTTCTAATTACAGTAGCACATTGAAAATTATTTCTCCTAATCATGGCATTTGTAGAAAATTGACTGGAACTTGAAATTATATTAAATAAAGTGACTCAGATTTAAAAACACAAATGCCAAATATCTATAGATCCTAGAACTTATTTTTTTTTTACATTTATGGAATTTTCTTTTTTTTTAACTTTGGAGATTCTAATATAGTTACATTTCTTCCTTCCCCTTCTTCTCTCTAAAGTTTAGAGTCTAAACTTTCTCATACACCTCTCCCTGCTCTCTTTCAAATTCAGGGCATCTTTTTTCATTAGTTACATGTCTGTTTGCATCTGTATACACATATATTTCTAAGTATTACCATTCAGTCTGAGGAATGTTACTTGTATAAATGCTTCCAGGGCTGACCAGTTGTGTATAGATGTGAACGTGGTTATCACTGATGATAAAACTAAAAAGGGGATGAAAAGAGGTACCGCAGAGCCCAGCATATAGTGCATGTCTTTAATCCCAGCACTCAGGGAGGTAGAGGCAGGGGATCACTGTGACTTAGAGGCCAGCCTCATCTACAAAGTGAGAGTCCAGGAGACCTTGCTACACAGAAAAGCTTTTTTTTTTTTTAAGAACAAAAGAGGAACCAAAAATCTTAAAAGGGAGGAGGAGAAGAAGGAGGACACCACAGCTAAAGGAGCTTTGGGTTGAGGAAAGGGACACAAAGGAGAGGCCAGAGAACAGAGGAATGAGAAAGGGCTCAGGAGCTACAGAAGCAAAGTGTGAAATGGATTACTATGTGTGCTAATTAACTAATCAATAATAACAATAATGAACCATTCCTAGTGTCCAACTGTGCCTGAATTTGTTAATAATTCTCTTTACATGTCCCTTCCGTACCCCTGGCCAGGTAATGGCAACTAACTTTCTGCTTTCTAATTTACTAAGGCTGGAACTGAGAATGTGCGCTGCCGGTTTCACACTTTTTTCATGTCATCTAACAAACCATTCTCCAGTTTTATCAATGTTACTGCAAAGGACAGGCTTTCATTTTAGTAGCTCAATATGTCAGCAGGTGCGTGTGTCTGTGGTGTGTGTGTGTGTGTGTGTGTGTGAGTGAGTGTGTGTGCTATGTTGTGTGCATGTGTGTGGCGTGTATGTGTTGTGTTTGTGCATAACACAAACATATATGTATAATGTGTGTATAATGTGTGTGTGTATGCACTCACCTGGGCTGGTTCCTTCTATTGCTTGAGGAGACTATTATAGTAATAGACAGATAAGTGTGAATATCTTTTTGAGACTCTCCTTACACGTCACGTGCATCTTCTGTCTGCACATTCTTGCAGCAGTTCTGTTTCCAGAGTTCTGACTCATATGGCAGTGCTAGGTGAGCTCCCACCAGCGAGTTACGAGGCTGCCCCATCTCTGTTTCCTCACAGAATTTGCTGTCTTTGCCTCTTTTCATAATTGCCACCCTCCATTTCATTACAATTTTGATGATTAGTGACTTGAACAATTTTCCAAACACTTGTTGGATTTTTTTTTATTAATTTTTTTTTCAGCCAATTTTGCCCTTTACAAAATTCCCAGTCTCACCCACCCTACTGTTCTGTCTCTATCCCTCCAGGAAGGTCTCTCCCTTGTGTCATGTTTGCCCTCTTTGTTTTGGGACACATGAAGATTAACTAGGGAAATCCGTGTGACACAGGTTATAGAATTATATGTTGGATATGAATAGATCCTTCTATCTTCATTTGAGAATGAATAAATGACTCTTCAGGTCATTTATCCATTAATTTTTAGTGTCGTATTTATTTAATCTAAATATTTCCATTCAGCAGTATATTTCTTTTTCCTTCAACTCCTCCCAGACCCTTCCCACATCTCTACCCTATGTGCTATATCTCTCTCCTGCACTGTCTCGAAAGAAATAAATGAAAACAAAAAGGAATGACAATAGGATAATATTTTTCCAAACAAAACAAGATGATACAAGAATTCACACACACACACACACACACACACACACACACACACACACCACAGAGTCTGTTTTGTTGGCCAGTTACTGGGCAGGAAATATAGTTGATATACAGAGTGATTACTCCACTGGAAAAACTGAGTTTTCCTTTGCCAGCAGGTAGCTTTTGCAAATAGATTCTTTGTTACGGGATAATGCATTAATTCCCGTCTTGAGGGGAGGGGTTTGCTGAAGACATCCCGTTTAGTACTCAATGCTCCCATATTTTTTCAGTTGTGGGTTTGGTCTCTGGGATAATTCCCATATAATGCGAGAAAAGCTTTCTCTGATGAAGGATGAGTGAGGCGCACTGACCTAGTGTATGATAATGTGTCATTAAGAGCCGTTTTTATTGCTGTGTTCATTTAGCAGAACAACAGTAGTAAGTTTTCTTTCAGACCCAAGATCTACCTAGTCTCAGGTTCTTTACCACATTAACAGTGTCAGGTATGAATATCACGAATACCGTGGAGCAGACAGACATTAAATCCAAATTTAAAAAGTGGTGAGTTGCTTTAGTATCATTTGTTTTTTAGGTATGTTTTTAGGTATGTTTTCTAGGCCGGTTGCTATTGTAGGTCTCAGGATTTATAGCTGTGTGATATTAATGATGACTTTTTCAGGGAATTTGTTTTATTTGAGTTCCTTAAGTATATATTTTGTGTATTGATTCCTAGTCTGATAAATATGTTTTGAACATCACCTACCATTCTGAGAACTGTCTCATCATTGTCTTGAGGTTTTCATGTGCTATACATATTTTAGTTGAATATAATCTCATTTGCCAATTTTGCTTTTGTGGTCTGAACTTTCAGGATAAAATTAAAAACTGTTTGCCCCAAAACATGTCCTTACTCACCTCACCTAGGCTTTCTTCCAGTGATTTTATGGTTTCTGGTCATATAATTAAGTCTTTATTCCATTCTGAGTTGTTTTTCAACATGACACTTGAGGCTATGTCTAGTCTTATACTTCTTTACAAATCTTTGTCTTAAGTTTTATATTTATATAGAATTGAGTATAATTGTCATCGGTGTTTTTCAGGAATCTTTTCCTTATTTTTCTAGTAGCATGCATACACATTTCTAATGAACAACTACTATTGCCATTTGCCTAAGAAATGCTATTTCTCTACAGATTTCCCACCTTTGAATACCAAGGGTGTCTTTTGCTCAACTGTAGCACAATTGACTTGTGATGTCTCACAGCTGAGTCATGAATGCAAGAATCACTGCAAGTAACTGGCACAGCCTAGCCCACACTATAGCCTTTGTCTAAAGAATAATCAGTGTAGGTGCCCAAAGTCTTAGGTATCTGCCTTAACACCAGACAAATGTAGTCTGTTTCCTGTTCCAAACCTCCTTGTTGAATCTGCAAATGCCTCTGCTGCAAAATCACTTCAGAGTTCACTATCTTCCTTGTCTAATCCTGCCTTCCTCGAATCTCTTGGTTGTTGATTCTGGACTCTACTGTTTCCCCAGTGAACTTCATATGGCTAAATATATCAGCATCTCCTTTCAGAGACTCTAGACCAGCAAGCTCTGTGTTTGGTGAACATGAGAAAGAGAAGGAGAAACATATGTATCACTCAGCCCTTGAGAAATCCTCCTTGTAGATCTTCCTACTTAATAGAATGTGTTTTTCAGGAACAACTTAAGGGTCTAGTTCCTGGGGCAACAACTGCTCTGAAGTGCAGCCTGAAGCAGAAGCTACTTCCTCCAGAGAAACCCTGTTCCTTTGTGACATTAATACCTATCAATGACATTTTGATCTCCATCCTCTGATGGATTCATCTGTCTTGTGAGTCTGAGCTCAGACATAGGAATGCAGCTGTTTCATTTGGGGACACCTGAAACTCTATGAACACCAATACCTTACAAGTAAACGGGAAAATACACTTAAGATGCTTACCACAGCACCTGGCATTTAAGAAATGCTAACTGCATGCCAACCTATGTATAATAACATGACTAAATGTATTTTAAAATTTCTGTGTTTTATTTAAACCCAGATTTGTTGAATAGTCTTTGAAAGCATATATATAGGCATGAAGCTGAAAGAAGAAATATTCATTTTGGTTAGGATTTTGCTTCTCAGTGTCCTACTAACTTGAACCCATCCAATTGACATCTGTGATTTTTAAAAATTGTTAGATAATATTTACATATATCTTCCTTTATCTTTGTATAGAACTTCACAAGCCTCTCCACATATTAGAATAGTTATCGAAAATAAAAGATACCAGGGGTCTAGGTCCTCTCTATGCAAGGTCTTTCACTGATGCATCAGTCTCTGCAGTCCCCCATGGGCACTGCTGTATTTTAGCTTTGTTGGTCTCCTTGTGGGGCTCCTGTTCCCTCCAGGTCCATCTATATCCTCATTCTTCCATAAGACTCCCTGTACTCTGTCCAAAGTTTGGTTGTGAGTCTCTGTATCTGCTTCAATTCCCTATCGGGTGGAGCCTTTTAGAGGACGTTTGTGGTAGGCTCCAGTCCTGTTCCCACTTCGGATGTCTATCCTATTTTTTCCCTTTTGAATGAGAACTAAGCATCTTCCCTGTGATCCTCCTTGTCCTTTAGCTTCCTTAGGTCTGTAGATTTTAGCATGTTTATGTGCTATAATATGGTTAATATCCACTTATAAGTGAGTATACACCATGTGGGTCTCTCTGCTTCTGGGTTACCTCCCTCAGGATGGTCTTTTCTAGTTCTAGCCATTTGCCTGCAAATTTCATGATTTCCTTTTTTTAAAAAATTTTTAATTTAATTTTATTTTATTAATTATACTTTATTCACTTTGTATCCCCCATAAGCCCCTCCCACCCTCCCCTCTCCCTTCTTCACGCATGCCCCTCCCCAAGTCCACTGATAAAGGAAGTCCTCCTCTCCTTCCTTCTGATCTTAGTCTATCAGGTCAAATCAGGAGTGGCTGCATTGTCATCTTCTGTGGCCTGGTAAGGCTGCTCCTCTCTCAGGAGGAGGTGATCAAAGAGCAGGCCAATCAGATTATGTCAGAGGCAGTCCTTCCCATTACTATGTTACCCTCTTGGACACTAAACTGTCATGGACTACATCTGTGCAGGGGTTCTAGGTTATCTCCATGCCTGGTACTTGGTTTGAGTATGAGTCTCTGGGAAGACCCCTGTGTTCAAATTTTCTTGTTCTGTTGCTCTCCTTGTGGTTCCTGTCCTCTCCAGATCTTATTATTTCCCAGTTCTTACATGATCGCACTCCGCCAGATCATCGGCCATAAGTCTCAGCATCTGTTTTGATAGTCTGCAAGGCAGAGACTTTCAGAGGCCCTCTGTGGCAGGTTTCTAGGTTGTTTCCATGATTTCCTTTTAAAAAAAATAGCTGAGTAATATTTCATTGTGTAAATGTACCACAATTTCTGTATCTATTTTTTGGTTGAGGGACATTTAGGTTGTTTCCAGATTCTGGCTATATTGAATAAAGCTGCTATGAACATAGTTAAAGAAATGTGTTTGTATGGTTGAGCATCTTTTGGATAGATGTTCAAGACTTGTATAGCTGGTCAGATATAGCCCATAGACAGCTCAGTCTCCATGTGGGTTCCCTAGTAAAAAGAGAAGAGACAGTTTCTGACATGAATGCAGTTGCCTGTTCCTCTAGCATTTCTCCTTGGTGGGGTGACCTAGCCAGCTCATAGAGGAAGTGGATCCAGGCAGTTCTGATGGGACCTGATAGGCGAGGGTCAGACAGTAGGGAAGGAGGACTTCTCCTATCGGTGGACTAGTAAAGAGGGGTACGGGGAGAAGAGGGAGGGAGATTGGGACTGGGAGGAGATGAGGGAGGGGGCTGGGATACAAAGTGAATAAATTGTAATCATAATTGATAATAATAATATTAAAGAATAATATAACATTAAAAAAATAAAAATAATAAAAGATAGCTCTCCCAGCTTGGATTATCATTCATCCTTCCATTTCATGTTGCACGGATGGATCAATAATTCTGTGCCCAACATGGGGTTTAATGAAGCTCATAAACAACATTACATTTATTTCTTACATACATAACATTTCCTATATTACATATGATTCCAGATAGTTTTATTTGAATTTGAATTTGTTTACCCATTGGACTTAATAAAGTAATGCACATTTTGACATATATATATATATATTTTTTTTTTTAAATAGGACAGAATAATGGGTTGCATGAGTTTTCAGCGAGCATCATCCTTCTGTGCGGAGTTCAATCATAGGAATAATGCCAGAAGTGAGCTGTGAAAAGAGCACTTTAAATAATTCACTCATGTGTGGAAATCCAGCTCACCACAAGAATTTGAAATGGTTTGGGCTTGGGGATCATGGAGACCTTTAATGAAGTCTAACACTATTAAATCATATGGGGTTCATTAGGCTTTATAGCCTTTGACATTATCTTGTAGACTGAATAACAATATAAGCAGAATGTTTACTATGACAAAATTCCCAACCAAAAACTGTTTCCTCAAGAACATTGACAGTAGCAAAACAGTAATAAAGCAGTACTAATGATATATATACTGATATATATACTAATTATATATATATATATATATATACTAATAGTATAGTACTAATGGTATACATGTGTATATATATATCATGAACAAAGAATATATATGAAAAAAGCATGCAGTATGTTGGACCCCACTCAGCAGTTGCCTCCTTTTTCTTCTTCGATAGGGCCATTGTTTTACACATACAATGAGCAGATGTTCAAGACATCAGAGGAGTTAGCCTTTCCCACCCCATTAAGATGCAAAAAAAGTATAATTATTCAAATAGTGATAAGGACTCCCTTTTAAATTATTTTACATACATTGCCATTTCTAACTCTTTAGATAAAGTTAATAAAGTTTGAGGATGCCTCCACAGGAGCTTTTGGGAAAGTATTTCAGTTCCTGATAAAAATTAAAAAAAAAATGTTATATATAGCATGTGTATCTATATTCTTCTGTGATTTTGTTTCTTCCTCCTTTTACACATGACATTTTAGTGCTTAGAACAATGGAAGACACAGAGGATCATGGCGGTCACTTGCATAAGAAAAAACATCCAGCCTGAAGAGAATGTTGCCATCACAGCAAAACAGAAAGCCTAGCATCTCTTGAAGTTTTGTGAAATAATTTAATTTAATTTCTGAACCATTCTGACTTGGTATTTGAGAATTTGGAGGATGTTCACAAAGTGAAGTATAGAACTTTCAAAAATAGTGATATTATTTTTTTATCTGTTGGTGAAAACCTAATAGAAGTAATTTATTTATTCATTTTCTTAATGATTTATTCATTATATATCCCGATTGAAGCCCCTCTCCCAGTCCTACCTTCCCTCCCTCTTTCCCTCATCCCCTCCCCTAGTCTACTGAAAGGGGGAGTATTCCATTATTGCCATCTGCCCATAGCTTGTTCAGGCTCATCAGGACTTCTTGAATCCTCTTCCTCTGTGGCCTGGCAAGGCTGCATCATCCAGGGCGAGAGATCAGAGAGCAGCCAACTGAGTTCATGATAGAGGCAGCCCCTTATCACCTCCCTCAGAGATCCACATGGAGACTGAGCTGTCAATTGGCCGCATCTGAGCAGGGTCCTCTCCATGCATGGTCCTTCATTGGTGCATCAGTCTCTGCAGGAACCCCTGGGCTCAGATCTTTTAGTTTAGTTGGTCTCCTTGTGGGGCTTCTCTTCCCTCCATGTCCCTCTAAACCCACTCCTCTCTTCCTCCATAAGAGTCCTTGCTCTCTGCCCAGTTTGGCCCTGAGTCTCAGCATCAGCTTTGATCCCCTATTGGGTGAATCCTTTCAGAGGACCCTCTAGAGTAGACTCCCCTCCTGTTTCTCTCTTCCACAGCTTCTGGTGTCTATCCTGATGGCCATTCTGAATGAGATTTAAGCACCCTCCCTAGGGTCTTCCTTAGTGTTTAGCTTCTTTAGCTCTGTAGATGGCTGTCCTATATTAAACTGCTAATATCCAGTAATTAGTGAATGTTTACCATGCCTGTCTTTTTGCTTCTGGGATACCTCACTCATTCTAGGTCCCACCATTTGCCTGTAAATTTATTTAATGCAAAGTGGTTGTTAGAAGATATTGCAATGGGCATTGGTGGATAGTCCCCCTTGTGGTGATGTCTGAAACACTAATGCGATATTTTCTACCAACTCTTTCTTTGAAAAGCTGACCAGCACACAATACATTGGAGGTTTACTCTCCAGGTTTCTCTGTGTGCAGATCTTGGCGCTTACATGGGAAGAGGGTTCTGTGCAGGGCAGGTCTTGGTTTATTGTGAAATGAAGAATCACTGCTTAAGATGCACTGGTCCTGGACATTGTCAGTGTCATTTAGCAACTCCTGCTTTCTGTAGAGAAGAAGCCAGAGGTTATTGTATGACTGCTACACACCCAACTGTGAACAGGGCCTTCACTTGCAGATTTTATGCGTCTCCCATGAAATCAAGTAACAGTTGTGTGAGCACCAGACCACTGGTGGCCTTTCTCAATGAACTCCTGGTTTTATTCATCTTTCTTACTTCTACTTAAGCTCCTGGGATTGCAGAGAAAAATCTTGTTTCATGGAGCTAATATGAGATAATTGTATTGATGAATTTCTAGATAAGCTCCAGTTATAGCGATTAGAAAGCAAAGAATGACTATAAATTAATTTAGATAAAGATTAGAAGAGTGGATTTGATTTTCTTCAGTAAATAATGGCTCAGATAGGACATAACTAACCCAGTGGCTGCTCTGCTGAATAAAATTACAAAATCAATTTATAAAAATAAATAAATGATTTATAAATTACTTCTAATGCAGTCCTGGGCACTCAACCCCTAACCTTCAGGACTATACAAGTATATCTGAAGCATAGCCTCAGCCTAGAAATTATTGAAAAATCTAATGGTCATTGAATTTGCCTCTGAAAATATTTGACTTACCATCTAAAAGAAAACTTGCATTTAAATTTTGAGTTACATAATTATTTTCACTACAAATTTGAATTTATTTGAGTGTTTAACATAAAGGGTTTTTAATCTTGAAACTTAACCACAGTCACTGAAAATATTTTACTCTCAAGAGGCTATAATACACAGATTGATACATGTAATGATGTTGAGGGGAAGACAAATGACAAGTTACATAATCATTTTTGGGTTACTATTTTACTATCGAGACTTATATTTCCTTGAAATGATGCTGCTTGCCACCACGATCTTCCTAAATAATACAGAAATGTTGGCAGAAGACGGGAAATATACTTAAAGCCAGTAGGAGATTTAAACAATTAACTCCACATTTTAATTCTCAATGCGTAATTGAAAGCCAAATCATACGCTCATAATGAGTTTGACATTAAAAAAAAAAAGTTTCCTTCACATTGCTTTCTTTGTTAAGGTACATGCCAGGTTAGTTAGGACTCAAATATCTTAATCAAAAGTAAAAATGAAGACGCAAACCCACATTTTCTTACCCCATGTAAAGACTGATAAAGTAGTTCACTTTGCCTGTGGAAAGGGAACTATGCACCAAATGCTTCATGTATCTTTAAATAAAAGACTTGCTGGCACAAATGTGGCCTTTACTAAAGAAACCTTCCCTCCTAGCCTAAATTCAGATGAACAGTCAGCTGGAATGAACTGCTGGTGATGCCAACATTGTTCAACTCAACATGCAAGCTGTGCCATTCACATCTATCTGGGAATTGTTTATTTTCTATTCTGCAGTGCCACCACTTTCATTTGTGCTTTTGCAAGTGACAGAATTTACTTTTTTTTTTTACTTTGTTACTTTTTTTAAAATTTTTATTAATTACACTTTGTATCTCCCCTGTATCTCCTTTCCTCCTCCCCTCCCAGTCCCACTTTCCCTTTTCCCCACCTGTGTCCCTCTCCCAGTCCACTGAAAAGGAAGATCCTCCCCTTCCCTCTGATCCTAGTCTATCAGGTCTCACGAGTGGCTGCATTGTCCTCTACTGTGGCCTGGTAAGGCTGCTTCCCGCTCAGGGGGAGGTGATCAAAGAGCAGGCCAATTAGTTCTTGTCAGAGACAGTCCCTGTCCCCATTACTATGAAGGCCACTTGGACACTGAACTGCTATAGGCCACCTCCATGTTTGAGGAGCAGAATTTATTTTAAAAGGATTTCTCATATTCCATTGTACGTATGTTCTGCATATTCTTCACCCATGCATTCCCTAGTGGACATTTAGATGGACACCAGATCTAGACTGTTCTGAATAATGTAATGGCTAGGAGAGTTCACATAGCTCTTTGAGATCTTGATTCCAATTTCTTTGGATGTATTCCCGGATTGCTGGGTCACCTGGTGGCTTTATATTTAATGGTTTTGAAGAACTAGCAGGCTGTTTTTCATAATAGCTATAACAATTTGCATCCCCACCCACGGTGCTCAAGGCGTCCTCTTGCTTTGCGCCCTCAGCAACACATACTGGCTTTCATTCTCTATCACAGCAGACAGGTGTGAGGTGAGACCTTATTATGCCTTTAATTTCCATTCCTCTGATGACCAGTTATTTTTAACTTGAATTCATATACCCATGGGTGTACCTATCTATCCTTTTGTAAAATATCTCTTAGGTCCTTTGATCATTTTTATATAAAGCCACATACTGGCTCCTGAGTTTTCTACATTTTTCATATATTTTAGGTATTAAACACTTCTACTTTCACTAAATCTGGCTAAATAAAGGTTGGTCCATGTAATACATCTCTTTGTGAAAGGATTTCTTAATTTCAGTAATATTTAATTGTTTTTCTACTCTCTTCTTTAATCTCTCCTTTTCTCACTTGTACTACTTAGTCATCTTTTCTAGCTTATTGGATAATAAAGTTAGGCTACTAATTCAGCTGCTTCCTCCTTTATTCTTGTAGTTTTTTAAAGTTTTAGTTATTTCAGTTTTTGAGATTAAGATATAATTACATAATTTTTCCCTTTTCTTACCTCCCTCAAGCCCTCCCATATGCCCTTTTCATTCTATTTCAAATTCAGAGGTTATTTTTTATTGCTATTACATGCTTATATATCCATATGTATATACATATGTTTTCAAAATACATAGATACAAACTGTTCAGCTTGTGCAATGTTACAGGCATGCATGTTTCATGGTTGCCCTATTGGTCCTAGATAACCAGTTGGTGTGCTCTTCATTGGTGAAGACTACTAATCACACTCAACATGTCTTAGTTGCCTGTAGTTATCTGAGAAGGGTTGAGAACTCTTGGACATTCAACTACCAGCATTGGCATGTCCTGTTTAGGCAGTCATGTCGGTGACACTTTATGGTGTAGTTCTGATAGTCCTAGGGGACAAATGCTCAAACAACCCCTCTGATTCTCTGGATCTTACAGTATTTCTGCCCCCTCTTCTGCAATAATCTCCAGCTTAGTTGTAGGAGTTGTATTGTAAATGTATCCATTGGGACCGGGAATCACATCTCTGCATTTTGATTGGTTGGGGTTTTCTGTGCTGGTCTTTGTCTTTTGTAAATAGAAGCTTCCGTAGTGACACTGAACTATCTTCATTTTTTCCAGGTAGTTTGTTGTTGCTGTATGTATACTGCTAATTTCTGAATGATGATTTTTATAACATTAAATGTTATTAAATTTATTAGGTCTAAAATTCTCTTTCTGAAATATGTTGGGTTTCTCTGAGCATATATTTTCAAACAGAGATGACTTTCCTCTTCTTTTTCTGATTTGAGCATTTGTTATGTATTAGTCTTACCTGACTGGGTAGGACAATGTGGGATGCAAGCAGGAAGCACGGGCATTATTGAGAATGAGGCAAGTTTTTTAGATTTTCACCATCAAGTACCATGTCTGATTTTTTATTATATAACATGAAGATAATCTACAATATAAAATGATCTTTTAAAGCAAAAAAAAAAAAATTGAGACAAAGAACCATTTGGAAATAAACAGAAAGCTGTTATGTATGTATATATGGAGCGTCTTAGTGCTGGGAAGTGATACTACAAAATGGTGGT
Organism: Psammomys obesus; assembly: GCF_907164565.1. Lineage (NCBI taxonomy): Eukaryota > Metazoa > Chordata > Mammalia > Rodentia > Muridae > Psammomys > Psammomys obesus. Next base: position 27,390,483 of record NW_026585504.1, on the reverse strand, counting down.
TTGGGGAATTGGATACTTGTGCAGAATTCGTTATGCACCCTGGGAACCTAGGATTGGTCAGTATACCTGGGGGGTGGTGAACTCTGTTAATAACTTATTCTCTGGACTATTTGCTCTATGAGATTAAGGAATCTTGTCAGGGAGATCTTCCTCGGATGATGCAGGTGACTTTTGGTTAGCCTCATTGTGCTCACTAATGCATTGAAAAAAATTATTGATAATGGATCCAGATGATAGATTAACACACCACACTATACTACTGGGGAGAGATTTTGTACTGAATTCATTTGAAGGACTACCTAGGAAGCGATATGTCTACAAGATGGTTTCATTTAATTACTGTCAGGAAGTTCTATGATGCCATGGGTTGCTTTTAACCTTTTAACCCTTTAGATGAGCAACAGTTTGAGGTAGGTCTCCGTGAAACAGTTGAGACCTTTAGAAAACTCTTAATAATAATTTTTTAAAATTCACATTTCAGTTGACAAATCATAAATATATAATGCATGGCAGTCAATAACTAATTTGGATGTGTCCTTAGCTTAGCAAGGGAATATATCAGAGGTGTTTTAATCAATTATTCATAGCCAACCGCATATACCAGAAGGGAAATGTGGTTTTGTTCTGCTTGTTCAAAGGTGTAGGAGGAAGAAGTGAATTCTTTAGAATACTTTTAAAGTTTAGACAGGGAGTGATAAACTGATTTCACCATGTGTCTTCCGATTGTTGTGAGTTAGTTACCTACACAGTTGTTTTGAGAACAGTTTAGTGAGAACAAAAATGTTTATATGTTCATGGTCAATTCATGGTAGCAGATCTGAGCCTGGATTAAAAAGAGAGAGAGAGAGAAAACATTTTCTTTTTATCTTTTTAGAAATTGGGATCAATATAAATTTTGTAAGGAAGAGGGCTATGGTGATGGGCATGGGTAGTGAGAGGTTATATTCTGCATTGTGCTGGAAAACGTGCAATGTTGGCCAACATGAGGGAGGTGACACCCCTGAATGAGAGGAGGCTAGTGAAACTGTGGATTGTTCTGTGAATGAAAAGTACTCATGAAGTATTTCTGACTTCTTCTGGGATAATTTTATGGAGGAGAGCTTTATTTTGGTTATTGTGTTTACGACAATATTCATGCTATTTAATTTGGGAATTTAGACTTATTTTCCCTTCAAGTCTCAGTTTATCTCATTATGTAGCTAATTCTAGCAAATTTTGAACATTGTTGAGTTTATTTTGTTCCGTTTACAGTTTAGATTCATTAAATTCTAAAGACTTGAACCAAGTTTATTTTAGGTTTTAAATAGTATATGAACACCACTCAGAAGCTCTGAAAGTACCTAAAAGTTCTAGACCAAAACTATATAAACTACATGTTCCAAATCTGAAACTGTTTAAATACTTTCTCCTTTCAAAACAGGAAGTAGAAGTTTAAGATTCCATATGCAGCAAATATGAGGTTAGTGTGCTGGCTTGTTTGAGATGCAGATCTTTAAATATTACAAATATTTTAAATATGAAATAGTCATAAACTCAGGTGAATTCCCTGGCTTTTTTTGTTTGTTTGTTTTAGCTCATTTGGTTTCAAAGCAGATAAAAGGTGCTTGGTCTAAATTCAGAAATTTAAAAATATCCCTTGTTCACAAGAAGCTGTATGGAAGGTAGATAAATCTTACCGTGGGCTAATAAGATATGAAAACATAGAGACTGGAGGGGTGACTCAGCAGTTAAGAGTGCGTAGTATTCTTGCAGAGTACCAGAGTTTGATTCCTAATCCCCATATTGGGCCACTTGACTACCTGTGAGAGTAGAGAACACAATGTCTCTGGCCTCCTTACATGCATATACTCACACAGAAATACACATGAGCATCCACTTTAAAATAAAATCTCCCGAGAAATGAAATCCAGTGACACTTGCATTCTCAGAAAGCTACACATGTGACAAGGCTACCTAGTGGGAAAAGCATGTTCAGGGTACAGAAAAGCCATCGCCATCACTCAACTACTTCCTGTCCACTGCCAAAAATATCTAGGAACTTCTGCTTTTTGATCTGCTGTCTGCTACTCGGCTTTCTTTTCCCATGTGGTTACCAACACTGGACATTTCGTTTATGTTAAGTAATAAAAACATTTTTATGCATTGTTTCCTTCACTTAGCATGATGCTTCTGACATTCAAAAAATATCATAACGTATAACATATCGGTACTTTAATCATTTCTTTGAGCTAATATTTCCCTGAATGGATGTAGCCCACATGATCAGTTTGTTAACTGATAAACATTTGACTTTCTTCCACATGGGGCTGTTCTGAATTAGTGTCGCTATAAATATTTGTAGGCAAATTTTGTTTCGGTACCTGTTTTAAATTTCTTTTTGTCAAGTTTAATAAAGTACCGATGCATCCTAATTAACTCCAGGATTATTACATGACTTATTCGCTCTCATTCCAAGAGAAAAGGAACATTACCCAAGCTTGGAGGAGGTAAAGAATTGGTAGATTTTTTTCTACAGAATAGGAAAACTACCAAATATAACAAAGAATCCGAGTTTAACTGTCCTCCATTTCTAACAAGGTCTAGGTGCAGAGCAGGAAACAGTAGTTGCAGAGAAGCAGGGGCTGTGACTGAATAGAAATTATTCCTCTATTTACAGATTGGTGCTATGTTGTCCAGCCCCTTTGATGTCTCTCTGTGCCTTCTGCCATCTGAATATTGTTGTCTAATATGCCAGTTAGTTGCAGCTTGGGTACTGTTTGGAGGGAATAGGTTCTGAGAACAAACAGCGCTGTGTTAATGCTATGTCGTTTTAGAAACAATTCTCATCAGTGGCTAGAATCTTTTGTCACTGCACTAGCAAGATTTCAAAGATCCAGGATATTTATTATTGATTCTAATCAAAATCATGGCAACAATAGTTCTGGATGTTCCTGGCACTCACCACATAGAGGAAGCCTGGGTAAGCTTTTCAAACATTTATCAGGTCAAATTATTTCCTGGCTTCATATGCAATTAAAGTCCAAAGGCTTTACTGTCTCTTGTAAAACTTCTGCTGTGTGAAGTCTATCTACAGACCCTTGCTTGATTCTCAACCCAAGGTAGTGTGAACTTCTGTTTCATCCTTGCCTTTCCCTTAGTACCTGAACTCATATTGGTGAGTTCACAGGCCGAATAAAAGGTATGTAGATGACTTGCTTGTCTACCTGTTTCTCCAATCAGAATGCTTCTTTTCTTCTTTCTATACTTGTCACAACACAGTAGCTGATCCTGACCACTGTCTTTGACAATTTTTCTGTTTCACCCCACCTCAGCTTTTTGCTTATAGAAAAACTGGCACATTCTTCAGGGACCACAGGAAAAAGCAGTTAGAGCATCTATCTTCTGGCTTTATGACTCTTTCCAGTCCCTGAGAATTTTTTTTCCCCTCACATTCACAGTTTGCAGTATTTATTGGTACACTTCACTATTTGATTCTTGCTTGATTTCTCATAATTTGGTGAAATGGCATATCGAAATCCCATGTATTCCTTGTAGTTGGCTATGTTTTAAGTGCAGCAGTGCCATGAGCTTCATGTTTAAGTAAATGAGGAAATGACATTGCATGTGTCATTTTTTTTTTTTTTTGCAGTTTATTTTAGTCAGCCAGCTCATGTAATACAATAATCCAACCTCAGTGACCCAAATTCTTTTCTCTGGGTTGGTTCTGCAGAGGAACTGAAACCCATGGCTTAGTGAAGCCTAGACAGGTGCTTTACCACTTACCTGTATCCTACAAACTTTTGAAATTTCAGAGTTAGAATACTGCAATGTAGATGAGATTGGGTTTACCTATCTAACTCAGACTGGCCTCCATCTAGTGCTCTTCCTAGGCCCACCTGTCAAATGCTGAGTTTACCAATATTGGCCACCAAGTACTTTTGATCTTATCCCAAGTTCCTTTTAAGTAACCAGATCATGAAATGTCATCCTAGTATTGTGAAAACAGCCAACAACTTAGACCATAAGATGCTCGGATATTTAAGTTGTTTTAATAGCTAATAGTGTCACATTGATAGAAACTAGAATCAGTTAGGAAACAGACTTTCATGCACATCTCTGAGGAGTTATTGAGATTAAGTGCACTTCTGAGAACACCTCTGAAAGAGTATCTGGATTAGGTTAATTGATGGGAGGAAGACCCACCCTAGCTTTGCATAGCATCACACCACAGGTTAGGGTCTAAGACTGAGTAAAAATGAGAAAACAATCTAGCATGAGAGTTTACCACTCTCTTCTTCTGACTGCAGATGAACTGTAACAGGCTAGCTGCCCACTCTCATCATCATGCCTCCCCTGCCATGACGGACTACATTTCTCAGTGCTGTAAGCTAAAATAAAACCAGCCCCTTCATTCCTTAAATTGCTTGTCAGACATTTGATCACTGCAATGAGAGCAGTTTTGAAGGCAGTTCAGAACAAACCAAGGAACCCAGATTTTGGAATCAGAGCTAGATTTGGACTGTAGTTTAGTCACCATCTAGCCATGTGATTTTGGGTCACATAAAACTTCTCTGTGCTCCTGTGGCCTTTTTTAAAAATGCATGAGTATTTCCAAAATGGTTGTACAAATTTGCCCTCCCACCAACAATGGAGGAATGTTTCCCTTTCTTCACATCCTTGTCAGCATGTGCTGTCACTTGACCTTTTGATCTTAGCCATTCTGACAGATGTAAGATGGAATCTCAGAGTTGTTTTAATTTGCATGTCCCTGATGACTATGGTGTTGAACATTTCTTTAAGTGCTTCTTGGTCATCAGAAATTCCTCTGTTGTGAATTTTGTTTAGTGCCTCTGACATAATCTGATAGGCCTGTTCTTTGATCACCTCCCCCTGAGGGGAGAGCAGCCCTACCAGGTCACAGAAGATGACAATGCAGCCATTCCTGATGGGATCTGATAGACTAAGATCAGAAGGAAGCAGAGGAGGACCTCCCCTATCAGTGGACTTGGGAGGGGCAAACAAGAAGAAGGGGGAGGGAGGGAGAGACTGGGAGGGGAGGGGGGCTTTTGGGGGATACAAAGTGAATATACTGTAATTAATAAAAAACAAAAAATTTAAAAAAATTAAATTGGATTATTTGTTTTGTTGGTGTTTAATTCTTAAATTCTTTATATATTTTGGATATTAATCCATTGCCTGAGGTAGGGTTGGTGAGATCATTTTCCAATCTGTAGGCTGCCATTTTGTTTTATTGACAGCGTCCTTAGCCTTGCAGAAACTTTTCAGTTTCATGAGGTCTCATTTATTAATTGTTGATATTAGAGTTTAGGCTTTTGGTGTTCTGTTAAGGAAGTTGTCTCTCATTCCAATGAGTTCCAGGCTTTCCTTCATGTTTTCTTTTAATAGATTTAGGGTATCTGGTTTTATGTTGAGATTTTTTTAACATTCATTATCATTATTATTATTGTTGTTGTTTACAACTTTTCATTTTGTATCCCAGGTGTAGCCCCTTGCCTCATCTCTTCCTGATCCCAACCTCCCTTCTTCTTCCTCCCCTATCCCTCTTGCCTAGTCCACTGATAGGGGAAGTCCTCTTCCAGTACTATCTGACCCTAGCCTATCATGTCCCATCAGGACTGCCTGGATCCTCTTCCCCTGTGGTCTGGCTAGGTCACCCCACTAGGGAGAAGTGATCAAGGAGCAGGCAACTAAGTTCATGTCAGAGACTGTCTCTTCTCTTACTAGTGAACCTACATGGAGACTGAGATGTCTATGGGTTATATCTGAGCAGGGAGTCTAGGTCCTCTCTATGCATGGTCTTTGGCTGATTCATCAGTCTCTGCTGTCCCCCGTGGGCCATGTTATTTTTGGCTTTGTTGGTCCTTACTTGTGTGGCTCCTGTTCCCTCCAGGTCCTTTTATATACCCCTTCTTTCATAAGACTCCCTGCACTCTATCCAAAGTTTGGCTATGAGTTTCTGCATCTGCTTTGATCCCCTGCTGGGTGGGGTCTTCTAAAAGACATTTGTGGTAGGCTCCAGTCTTGTTCCCTCTCATCTACCACTTCCAGTGTCTATCCTGTTTTCCCTTCTGAATGAGAATTAAACATCTTCCCTAGGACCCTCCTGGTGTTTTGGCTTCTTTAGATTTTAACATCTGTGGATTTTAGTATGTTTATAATATATAATATAGCTAATATCTACTTATAAGTGAGTATATACATTGACTGTCTCTCTGCTTCTGGGACACCTGATTCAGGATGATCTTTCTTAGTTCCACCCATTTGCCTACAAATTTCATGATTTCCTTGTTTTTAATGGTTAAATAGTATTTCATTGTGTAAATGTACCACAATTTGTGTGTCCATTCTTTGGTTGAGGGACATTTAGGTTGTTTCCAGATTCTAGCTATTAAGACGAAAGCTTTTCTGAACATAGTTAAACAAATGTCCTTGTTGTATGGATGAGCATCTTTCTGATATATGCCCAGAAGTGGCTTAGCTGGGTCTTGGGGTAGCACTATTCCCAGCTTTCTGAGAAAGCACCAGATTGATTTCCAAAGTGGTTGTACAAGTTGACATTTCCACCAGCAATGGGGAAATGGGTTCCCTTTTTTCCCACATTCTCACCAGCAGGTATAACTTGAGTCTTTGATCTTTGCCATTCTAATGGTATGAGATAGAATCTCAGAGTCATTTTAATTCACATTTATTTGATGACAAAGGATGTTAAATATTTCTTTAAGTGTTTCTCTGCCATCTGATATTCCTCTTTTGAGAATTCCATGTATCCCGGCTGTAGCCTCCTTCCTCTTCTCCTCCCAATCCCACCTCACTCCCCTTATTCCCCTTCCCTAGTCTACTGGTAGAGAAGGTCCTCTTCCCCCTCTGTTTGACCCTAGCCTACAAGATTTCATCAGGACTAGTTGCATTGTCTTCCTCTGTGGCCTGGCAAGGCTGCACTCTCCTGAAGGGCTGTGATCAGAGAGCCTGGCACTGACTTCATGCCAAAGAAAGTCCCTGCTTCCCTTACTAGGGACCCCACTTAGAGATTGAGTCTATGAGCTACATCTGAGCTGGGATTTTAGGTCCTCTCCATGCATTGCCCTTAGTTGGATTATCATTATCTTCAGGGCCCCCAGGTCTCGTTTTGATGGTTCTGTTGGTCTCCTTTTGATGGTTCTGTTGGTCTCCTTTTGGAGCTCCCATAATAGCCAGAATCTGGAAACAACCTAAATATCCCTCAATGGAGTAATTGATATAGAAATTGTGGTACATTTACACAATGGTATACTACTCAGCTATTAAAAATAAGGAAATCATGAAATTTGCATGCAAATGGTGGAAACTAGAAAAGATCATCTTGAGTGAGGTAATTCTGGGTTACTGAAAGACACACATGGTGCATACTCATAAGCAGATTTTAGCCACATAATATAGGAAAAATATACTAAACTCTATACTCCTAAAGAAGCTAAACAACAAGGAGACCATGGGAAAGATTCTCAATCCTCACTCAGAAGGACAAACGCAATAGACATCAGAAGCAGAAGAAGACAGCGAACAGGACAGGAACCTACCACAGACAGCCTCTAAAATACTCTACTGACCAAAGCATCGAAACAGAGGCTGAGACTCATAGCCAAAGTTTGGGCAGAGTGCAGGGACTCTTAGGAAAGAAGGGGGAGTTAGAAAGACCTGTACTCCATTTTTTAATTGGATTATTTGATTCATTGGTGTTTATTATATATTCTAGATATTAGCACTCTGTCAGATGTGGGGTTGTTGAAAAATTTTTTCCTGGTAAATAGGTTGTCAATTTGTTCTGTTGACCTTGACCTTTGCTTTACAGAAACTTTTCAGTTTCAGAATGTCCCATTTATTGATTGTTGCTCTTAGACCCTGAGTTCTTGGTGTTCTGTCCAGAAAGTTGTGTCTTGTGTCAATGTATTCAAGGCTCTTCCCCACTGTTTCTTCTAACAGATTTAGTGTGTCTGGTTTTATGTTGAGGTCTTTGATCTACCTGGGCTTTACTTTTGTGCAGGGTGATAAATATGGATCAATTTGCATTCTTCTACATGCAGATCCAGTTAGATCAGCACCATTTGTTGAAGTTGCATTTTTTTCCCCATTGTATGGTTTTGGCTACTGTTTTGAAAATCAAGTGCCCATGGGAGTATGGATTTATTTATCCACCTGTCTGTTCCTATGCCAATACCATGCTGCTTTTATTACTATTGCTCTGTACTGCAGCTTGAATTCAGGGCTGGTGATAGCTGCAGAAGTTCTTTCATTGTACGGAATTGTTTTAGCTATCCTGGCTTCTTTATTTTTCTATATGAAGTTGATAGTTTCTCTTTCCATGTCTGTAAAGAATTTTGTTGGAAATTTCATGGGAATTGTATTGAATCTGTAGATTTCTTTTGAAAAGATGGCTGTTTTGTGTTTATCACACTGATCCACGAGCATGGAAGATTTTTTCCAACTTCTAAAATCTTTAATTTTTTTCCACATTGACTTGAAGTTCTTGTCACACACATCTTTTATTTGCTTGGTTAGAGCTATACCAAGTGGTTTTATGCTTTTTATGGCTTTTGTGAAGGCTGTTGTTTCCCTCATTTCTTTTTTAGCCTATTTGTTGTTTGTATAGAGGAGAGCCACTATTTTTTTTTTTAAATTAGTCATTGCTGAACGTGTTTATCAGCTATATCATAGCTTTGGTAGAATTATGTACACTCTCATATCATCTGCAAACATCAATATTTTGACTTCTTCCTTTCTACTTTGTATTCACCCTGATCTCCTTTAGTTGTCATATTGCTTTGGTGATTTCTACGATTTCTATATTGAATACATATGGAGATAGAGAGCAGCTTTGTCTTGCCCCTGATTTTGATGGGATTGCTTGAAGTTTCTTTCCATTTAACTTGATGTTAGCTGTTGGCTTGCCGTATTTTGCCTTAATTGTGTTTATGTATGTGTCTTGTATCTCTGATCTCTCCAAAACTTTAAACATGAAGAGGTTTTTTATTTTATTAAAAGGCTTTTCAGCATCTAATGAAATATACTGGAAATCAATCTGCTGCATTCTCAGAAAATTAGAAAAATTTCTACCTCAAGACCCAGCTATAATACTTCTGGGCATATACCCAAAATATGTACTATACAGCCAGCATATTTGCTTAACTATACTCATAATAACTTTATTCATAATAGCCAGAAACCGGAAACAAGTTAGATGTCCCTCAACTAAGGAATGGATGAAGAAAATGTAGTACATTTACAAAGTGAAATATTACCCATCTGTTAAAAATGAGGAAATCATGCAATTTGCTGGCAGATGGATGGAACTAGAAAATATTATCCTGAGTAAGGTAACTCAGACCCAGAAAGACACACATGGTATATACTCACTTATAAATAAATATTGACCATATAGTACAGGATAACCATACTACAATCTAATGATTTAAGGAAGCTTTGTTCCTGTGGACTTTTTTCTTCTACTTTCATGTAATTTGATATGTGAGTATCTTTTTTGTGTTGAATTCTTTTACTCTTTAGCTCAGTGACTTTTTGACTACAAATGGCTCATTCTTGCTATACTAGTATTGTTATGAGAATTAAATGAGATATAAATTCTTGACACAATGTGTACTTTCTATAACTATTAACCGTATTTCTATCATTATAATTTGCTTATATGCATAGCCAGGGTATATGTAAAATGCCTTAATTTGCTGAGAAGGCACCAACTGTAGTTCAGGTGTTATTTTCTATGTCTCTTATTGAATTCTACTGTGACAGATATTCCTATGGAACAGCATATTGAGATTTTATTTCCTAGTTCCCTTTCATTTCTCCTGGGACCAATTACTCATTTGCAACTCTCAGTTTCCCTGTCTGTAATGAGGATTGAAGATTTGAGTTTGTCTCTTTTGGGATGGTAGCAGGTCACAATGAGCTAAAAGGGATTAGAGCCCTTGGAGAAAATGCTAATGTGGATTTTAAAAAGCTACTGTCATTTTTGATGTCATGGTTGAAAGGTGACAGATATACACAATGAATTACCCTTAATAAATTGCTCTGTAGAAACAGCATAAAATTGCCCTGAAGATGTCTAGACATAGTGGGTCTCCTTTGGATTGGGAAAGCTGTAGAAATGTCAATTAAGATGAATGCCCAAAGGCAAAAGATTGAAAAAAAAATCCATCAGTTTTTTTGAGTCTAAAAAGAATCTAAATATCTTCCTCTGAATTCTTAATAGGTATATATCAATTTCTCTACTGCCTTCTCTGCCTAGGACATAAGATACATTGTTCTTGTTTTAATAAAGAGGAGTTTGAAACTTAATGATTTCTCTAGTGTAAATCAACAGCTACCAAAATTTATTTGTTTCTAACTCTAACTGTAGGATTTTCCAGTTAAATTTGTAAAGTCATTGGACCTTACATGAAGCTATGCAAGAAACCTTCATGGTATTCATAGCTGTTCATCTAACCATCTTGAGGTTTGCCAATTATGGTACTGTTTTAACGATGTGTAGATGATTGCAGTAGAGCAAGATGGCCAATAACAAGATCTGAAAGGAGCCAGCTCCAATTGTTACCAGCCTTCATGGACTCCATTGTCTTAGTACCAAGCCTTGCCTTAGTTAGTCCCCTAGTACTTACATATCAAAGTGAATATATCTTATGCTCTGCTTAAGTGTCTATGAAAGATAAATTATACTTAATATGAAAGGAAAGGTAATGCCTGAACTGTCTAAAGTTTTCTGGATTTAGGATTCTTTGTCTGCTAGGATCCTTTTTGCGTATATTTTTATATCCCTTATATTTCTATTGTGCTAAAAATTAGTAAACAAGCCAACTGCATATATTAAGTAATAATTAATTTGATTTCCTATTTTTAATTAACTGGTGACTTAAACAGCTGCCAGATAAAACTCCCGATCAGCATGAGATATAAGGGCTATGACCACCCTGAGGTGATTATATCCAGTGGGAAGCAGAGAAATTTCCAGCTTTGGCATGTGAAATGGAGAGCTGTAATTATGTGTTAAAATTACAATCTGACCTTGGGAACAAAAAGTATTTTTTCCTCTGTTCATGAAAGTACTTCAGTGTGAGTGAATCTAGGAACTATTGACAACTATTACCTTTCCAGGTAAAAACCTGAGACGTTTCCGGGACTTGGTTGAATGACCTTTAAAAAATAATTGAAGTCAGGACACTTTTGAGTTTCTTTGGTAATATTAAGGTCTGCCCCACTTTAGCTGAATGTCCACGATGCATTTTATGATGAGGTACAATGTTTTCTGTGGCTGCTAAATGCCATGAGTCCATGGGTTCAGAGAATTTGTTTTTCTAAAATTTTCCCAGGGTGTGAAGGGCATACTTTAAGCACAGCATATTTGAAGTTTGGTTTCCAATTGCTTCCCCTGAAAAAAAAAATGGAAGAAAATAATGAGAAAACTGCTGTAGTTAGTTTGTGTAGCACCTTAGCTGAAGTTTTGTTGTTGTTTGGTTTTGTTTTGTTTTAGAAAACACCTAATTTAGAAATTATTCTAGGCTTGCTAAAATTTTGTGTGTGTTGGTGTGTATGTGTGTGTGTGTGTTAGCTAACATCAATATATGGAGAATAAAGTGTGTTTAATCCCAGTTGACTCCCTTGACTTCCTGGTGTTCCATCTCTTTAACCTCAAAAATTCTCACGTTGTCTGTTTGTATTGTGCCATATTTTCCATGTTATTAACCAGATTACTCACTTCATGTTAATCTGCAAACCACAAATATGCCTTGGGTAAGCACAGTCTCAGGTCTTCAGGAAAGGAAGAGGATCTACGATGATGAAACCCAGATTACCAGGTGTTAGTTTCTGGTTATATTTTCAGTACAGTTTAAGTCCCTCTTCCAACAAGACTTCTCAGTGAAAGCTACCTGCTGAGATAGCATTCTTATATGAACCAACAGCATCTGAATTTCTCAATATTTCCTTACAATGTTCATTTTCTCCCTTCCCTTACATGATATACTTCCTTTAAGTGTCTCAGGTTCTTTTTCAAGTTTATATACACAAGGTCCGAGATTGGTACAGTTTTGGGTGAGGAAATCCAAGATTGTATGTAGTGAATGAATGAGTGGATAAATTCAGCTTTCTGTTTTTAAAGTGGAGAAACTGAACTGCATTTTTTTTTCTTTTTTCAATTTAGTGTATCATTGGTTTATGCCTTGAACTATAAAATGTTTGGAGAAGTGGTCTCAGTCCACTGGAAATGGTATTAATAAGGACATTTATATATTTTTTGTTTTTCTTAATAACAATAAAAATCTTGTGAAGAACAGTGGGAAGGAGAGAGAAAAGTTGCCATGACAACCTCCAACGCTGCACCTCTGAAAATTCAGTTTATACATTAAAAAAAAAGTGCCTTCATTTTTTCCCCATAGAGACTGAGATTTTTGTTAACTGCTAAAAAGTTTTATGGAGGAGGTTTTAATGATACCTGTCAATTTTGGGGAACATAAAGACAAAAAATTATCATAGGTGAAAAATATTCTTAGCCTTGAATACTTTTTGGGTTTCCAGGTTAAATGTGTTCAATGACCCTTGATCTAGAGTTAAGGCCCTTGCACAACTTCTCACACTGTTCCCAGAAAGAAACTGAGCCTTTGTAATACCAGGTTGAATTGATCATCTAGAAAAGGATGAAATAGACAAATACTTATCAACAGAAATAAGAGCGTTTGAATGTTAAAAGTTGATGTCCATTTTAGTTAAGAATCTTGGCTACTCTTTTTTACTAGACATATGTCCGTGTTCAATTATGTGTAAAATAGGGCATACTTCAAAGACTATTGTGACATTTAAAAAAAAATCATCACAGTTAGGACACAAAAAAAGCTCAGATAATGCCTGATGATGATGATGATGTTGATGAATGATGATGACAGTTGTAACGATAATAGTCATGATGATAATGAATATGATGGTGATGGAAGGACAATGACATGGTTATGAATTAATTTATTATTATTGTGTTATGTATGCAGAGTACATAAACAAACAAACAAACAATACAATACAACAACAACCTTACATTGATAACCTTCATCTCAGAAAATATATTGATGAGATTATGCTTCCTGCAAGTTTGTAGAACATTTTCTTAATTAGTGATTGATCTGTGAGAACCCAGTCCATTCTGAGTGATGCCATCCATGGACTGGTGATCCTGTGTTATAAAAGAAAGCAGGCCAAGCAAGAAACAAGCAGCTAACATCACTCTTCAAACACCACTCTTCCATGCCTTCTGTATCAGCTCCTGCCTTTAGATTCCTGTTGTCCTTGAGCTTCTGTTTTGATTCCTCCATGACAAACTGTGACTTGGAAGTGTCAGTAATATAAACCCTTTGCTCCTTTAGTTGCTTTTATACCATGGCTTTTCCTAATCGCAATACCAACCCTAATTAAGACAGTGATTGTAATAAAAACCCCTTAGAAGGAATTTGTGTCCAAAAACTTTGTCATTTAGTGTGGAATATGTATTAATTATAAAAGTTACATCCTAAATAAAATTTCTTTAAGACAATATCAAGCTTCTGATTGTGTTTTCTGTTTATCCATGCCTATTATCCCAATACAAGCTGAACAAAAGCCCTATAATAATCATAGTATGCCCTTTGAGTCTACCACACACTAATCTTACATTGCTCCTGTCTTTATGTACACCACATTCTAACGGCATTCCCGGTTTCCTTATTTGCTGCTTAATTCTGATCGACTCCTTACCTCTAAATCCCAAATCTCTTCTTTTTCCAGTGGCTATGGTATTACCTGCTTGGGAAATGTTTTTCTCCTTCTTCTTCTTTTTAAATTCTTTGAGATTATAATATGCTTACAACATTTCTGTCTTCCCTTCCCTTCCTCCAAAACCCTCCTACATGCCATTCCTGACCCCCTTTCAAATTCACGGTCACTTTTTTATTGTTACTGCATGAGTATACGTACATACATATTTAGAAATATATTATATATTATTATAATTATATAATATATATTACTTACATATAGGCAAATATATCCATATATTCCTAAATAAAACTGCTAAGTCTGTGTAATATCACTTGTATGTATGCTTTCAGAACTGACCATTTGGTACTGGACAACCAATTGGTGCACTCTTCCCTGTACTGGGGAAGAAATCCTCTTCTGATTTCTGCTGTTTTTCTTAGTTGCCTATAATTTTTTGTATAGGGTTGATGACTTTCTTTGCTCACTTTGGCATGTCTATTAATGTCACCTTTGGGCAGCCATGTTTGTGAGACTTCGTGGCATGGATATGGCATCTGACATTACTAGGAAACAGCATCTCATAGCAGGGTTCCTGGTCATTTAGTTCTTTCTTTTCTTTCTCTTTGTTTTTCTCTTTCTTTCTTTCTTTCTTTCTTTCTTTCTTTCTTTCTTTCTTTCTTTCTTTCTT
>NW_026585504.1:27365637-27376018 GCF_907164565.1 Psammomys obesus | reverse complement strand
CTTTCTTTCTTTCTTTCTTTCTTTCTTTCTTTCTTTCTTTCTTTCTTCCTGCTCCTCTTATATAATGTTTCCTGAGCCTTGTATGTGGGAGTGTTTTGTAAATATATCCATTGGACCTGAGCTCCACAATTTTGTATTTTGATTATTGTGTTTTTCTGTAATGGTACCTGTCTGTATCAAAGAGAGGCTTCCTTGGTGATGAGTGAAGGCTACACTTTTCATTGGGTGACTCTAACCAGCAAAGTATCAAAGCAGTTGCTGAGAATCATAACCAAACTTTGGGTAGAGTGCAGGGAATCTTATGAAAGAACAGGGAGATGAAAGACCTGGAGAGGACAGGAGATAAACAAGGAGAGCAACAAAATAAAAAACCTAGTAAGGGGAACAGAGGCTGTCTCTGACATGAACTCAGTGGCTGGTTCTTTGATCACCTCCCCTCGAAGGGAGAAAAGCCTTACCAGGCCACAGAGGAAGACAGTGCAGTCAGTCCTAATGAGACCTGATAGTCTAGGGTCAGATGGAAGGTGAGGAGGACCTCCCCTATCAATGGACTGTGAGAAGGGCAAGGGAGGGAAAGTTGGGTTAGGAGAGGACAAGGCATGGGGCTACAGCTGGGTTACAAAGTGAATTAATTGTAATTAATAAAAAATAAATTAATAAAAAAGAATAAATGTTTACAAATTGTTAGGGATTATGCTGGTTTAATAAAATAGTGGCTATAGATTTTTCTTTCAGGCACTGTTTCTTTTTCTTTTCTTCTCTTTTGAGAACGTCTAGAATGTGGTTAGAGAGATGTTGCTATCCACTGAGGAATGCATGACACCATTGGCACCTTTAGGCCTATTGTGCCATACTGATTTTTATGTGCTTCATAGGCATCAAAGCTGGATAGGGCTATTGTTTGCTTCCTTCCTCTGAAAGCCTGCGTGGTACATTCTTGTGCCATGAAAGCTAGTCCTTAAGGAGGAGGCATTCAGCTCTATTTCAGCTTAGGTATCTCTGGGCCCTGCTGCTGAAATGCATAGTGTACTTAGCAATAGGTATTTATTTTCCACCTCTGGTGCTCACCAATGACAAACAGTAGGCTGTATGTTTGGGAGCACTGAATATGGCTTAAAGTTGATATTTGTACGCACAATAAGTGATAGGACAGGGCTTACCTTTTGGTGCACACTAAGTGATCAGAGGGCTTTGCCTAGAAAGAAGTGTCTGAAAGACACTCTCCGATGTTTGAAATGTTACATGTGTCTCTTTGAGACAAACAGGTTTTTGATTTATCTGTTATTTATAAGATGTTTACTGCCTCTTATTAAAAATTTTCTTCTGCCTACAGATTATACAAGTATTGTATGAGACTCTATATAGGCTAGGGCTAGATCAAATCTGTGCAAAAATCATGGTAATGTATATGATTGGAATATATATATAAAATTGGTAAAAGGTATAGGTCTCTTCCCTAGGAAACATTTTTGCCCTGTGGTGTGTGTGTGTGTGTGTGTGTGTGTGTGTGTGTGTATGTGTGTGTGAGAGAGAGAGAGAGAGAGAGAGTTTTTGGAGATAGTACTCAGATCCTGATAAATCTAAGTTAGACTCTACACTGACTTTGCAATCTTCTAGCCCCTCATGGGTAAATTTTAATGTAAGTATTTCACAAATGTTAGATTAGAGTATATATGTGCTAAGAATTATTTATTATATTTCTAAAAGTCACTTTTACTATTTTCTGGAATTTTATCTGACAGTGCCCTCAGGGGAAAGAGACACTATAGAGGATACAGCTATTCAGTAAAGAAAAGGACACGATGGCCCTTGAATTTGGTGACTTGTGCCTTCCTCACTTGGTCTTTACCTCCCGGACTTCTCAAAAAGATCTAAAAGTAAATGTGGAGGAGTCTGAGGGCTCAGCAGCATCATAGCTATTTGCTAGAATGGGACTAATCTCCTATCATAACGAAGCCTGTTATTTCATATGATAGAACGTATTACTTGAAAACTAGAGATAAATTTTGAATGCAAATAAATTGGGAGAACTTGCTCTGCATCTGAATGCCACAAGAGGATATTTACTGTATGTAGGGAACTAAATAATCAAGCAGACAGAATGAATTGGCCAACTGACGCTAACCAATTTCTCTTGTTGGCTGCTGACTTGACCCAGTGCTTACAAAATGGATTATAAAGGTGGACAGCAGTTTGGATGAGCCCAAAACTGTGTGAAGGCAGCAGACGCTTCTCACCAAAACTCGAAAATACTATAGGATTCCAAGAACCTACTCATAGCCTTTTAAATGACCACTAGCAATTGTTTTTCTGCTTCCATACTCTATGGCCTATATTCTTTGAATACAGAGAATGTTTGAACAAACCGTGGGTAGATGGGTAACTGCTCATAGCCTGTTTTTCATGATTCAATGAACTAGGATTTCACAAAAGTTTTTGCATTTGTATGCCACAGATTATTTTTTAAGAGATATATACCATAGAGATTGTAACATTAATGACTTACAATGTTTACTCTCTGGCCCTTTTGGTAAAAAACAATAACAAAATATAGCCCACATATTTTTTCCTGGTTTAAAAGCCCTTGGCCCCAGAGAATATGGTAATTTCTAGAAAATACACACTGCCCATGAAGCTATGACTGCAGCTTTGTTAGGGAAGATACTCTATGTTTACAGGTGAGGAGATTAAGACTGAGGCTGATAGAAGTGACTGGCTCTGGTCATCAAAAACAGATGCTTCCAGCTTGTTGCATGAGCTTTCCTGTTGACGCAAAGAAATGTGTATTCACCCCAGATAGAGCACAAATGACAAACCAAAGAAACTGTTCCACCCAAGTCTAACTTACAGGGGCAGGGATGAGGGGTTATTTACAAGAGCGTGGATGACTCAAAGGCAGCTGCATCACCACAAAGCTTACCCCAGCATGGGCGGCAAGTCAGGAAATTTGCAGGCCTGGCTCTCACAGTGCAACTTACAGTCAGCTCAGCCTGTTGGGAGTCTCTTCTTTCTAGGACACTGTTTACTGTTCTCATAACCTTTTACAACCTTGCAAGGTGCCCTGTCAATTTGTAACATTTTTAGTTTCCTGAATCTTCTAGACTCCATGAGCTCTTCTCCTCCCCAGAAAAGAAATATTTCAATGTGGAAACGGAGAGGACAGAACACTACATAAATTTTTTTTTGCTTTTTGCTTGTTCTTGTCATGTAGGTTTAATTCTAATGTACAAGTGAAACACGATGTTCTGATAAATCACATTAGCCAGAGATTCGGATCTCGTATGCGTGATGTGAGTTGCTCAGTTAGACAAGCCATTGATCTGCTGGAAATGCCGGATGGAGATGGGAGGTCAATCTATGGCAGGTGATGAGGATGGAATCAGTAAGCATCTATTATAGTCATGAGACCAAATCTTTGTTTTAGGTTCTGCTTCTAGGGAAAAAAAATGACTTAAGACAAAATCCTAAGATTTAGCCAGTGCTCATTTTATTAATCTCATTTCCTATGGTTTGTTTTCAGCAGTCCTGGCCTCCTTATTTTTTTCTGTTTGTGCTAATGTAACTACTTGACAATTTTGGGGTCCAAATAACAATTCCTGACTCCTTAATTTGCCACGTTGACCACTCCAGTTCATGAACATTAGAATTCCAGTGGAGCTAAAATTCCTGAAAAACTCATTCATTAGTTAAGGCAGTACCACCTATTATTAAAATAAGAGAGAGAGATTCTAAACTACCAGTGGATTAACAGAATAGATGCTTATTTCGGCTCTCGTTCAATTCAGTTGAGTAGAACTGGAAGAAGATGGCTTGGCATTCTATTCCAGACAATCATCCAGAGTCTGAAGAATGTATGCTATCCTTAGTATTTAGTTTCTAAGGTCTCTTGGAAAGTCACTGGACATAACTCAGGGATAAAATGATGCAAACAATGAACACATGTTGTTTCTTTGTTTGTTTGTTTTTTAACTGACTGTTTGGAAGTAGTGTTCATCACCTGCATTGGTGTCAGTTACATTGCCCAGTTGGATGTGAAGCCAGGTGGGAAGTATCATGATGACCCTGCTTCTTCCTTCTATGTCATGAACTTATTCTTTGTAATTGACTGATTGATTCATGTAATGATTCTATGTCATGAAAAAGAGCAGAGATCTTTGATGGGGAAAGAATAACACCAACCACAATGCTGTCTTCTCTGTCACTGGCTATTCACATTCATTCCAAGAGAGAATGCATTATTTCCCATGAGAGTACACCCAACATTCCATTCAGGCACTGCTTCTGGATTACCCTGGAAAAAATCTCCAGCTGTTGAACCAACATTGATCCACAGATACAGAAGCTTTGGGAACACACTAAGTCTCTGATTTTTGTGGAGATGCAAAGAGTACTTGTCACTGTCTGTATTGCTACTGGTGATGAAATTCTCTTCTGTAGTTTTTACCTCCATAATGGTGACAGTGCTTTTCTCCTCAAAAGAACATATAGGCCATTGACATTTCTAGTCATTGTCTTATCATGTGAAGCATTTGAAGATTGTTTTTCCTAGTACATAGTCTGCAACTCTAAGTACAACATTTGCCAAGTCTTTGCTTAAAATTTATCTATATTTTCAATTTTTATGTAACCAAATAGTGATTAAAAGAGAAATCATTCTCTTTTATATCAGAGAAGACAAAAATAAACCATTATTTTGTTGGAACACAGCTCCTAAAATGCCTTAGGGATTATAGACCTCAGGACTGTGTATAGACCACGCATTGACAGATGTGTGCTATATTTAGCATTGAAGTGGGCCACTGGAAATTTCTCTTGATCATTCTGAGTAAGTGCAGGTAGGTTTTCTTTAGCTGTGTTATTTAATAATGAGATGTTGGAATGAAGTCTTTTAAACACCATTGTGTATTATTTTGATCAAGAGATCAAAATTACCATCTCACATTGGAGGATGCAGCAGATCCCAAACACATTCTTATTCCTCTTCATATTTTGGCAATTGCAATAGATAATCACATAAATATCACCCGATTAGAGATGTCTGCTGTTAAGCATGTCCTTGAGTCCATCCCAGTAAATTACATCTGGGTTTAGTTTTATGACTGTCTTTGTTCAGTGGGATACCAGTTGTTTATATCTTTGGCCCATGGTTCAGGAATCAGCCTAAGTTTTGAGACTTAATATAGAACCACCCATTGGTATGTTGTTATGACCATACTTAGAAGTTTAGGTCATTTCACTAAAGGAATGGTGTAGTTTTGCCAAAGTTCTGTGCTTGACAGCCTTAACTTGCAGTCACAGACATGAGGCTCTAGTGTTATCTATATCTGTGAGCTCTGCTATGTGGTTATACCTTCAAGAAGGATTCTGGTAAAGACTATCTAAACGCTGCTCTTAAAAAAATAAAAGTCACCAAATCACAGATTTTTGAGCACACAAATTGTTTTAACTCCAAGCCTCTTACTTTTGAATGTTTTTATGTGGGAATATAATTGTTATAGCTACAAGATACTTTAAAATATAATTTTCAACTCTCCTATTGCAATAGTACTAACTCTAGCTATTGCCCTTTGTCATTGACTTCCCATCATATTCCAATTGGCTGGGAAGTAAAATGATTTGCTTTCAAACATTCTGGTTCCCAAAAGTTCAGTTGGGTTTTGTTACTTCATTTAGTTTCCTGAGGAATCTCAAGTATATATTTTCATTTTACTTTTAAGGTATTCATTTTATTGAATGTATACACAATCCTCTTGTTCTAAAATTTCTTCCAGTTATGTTGATAATTTAGATTTAGATGAAACAATTAAGAAAGAGGAATCATTGACAAAATTTCTCCTGTTATACTTTTATAATAGTAAATTGGAAGAGTGAGATATATTTTGGTTATTTGGTTATTTGTGACTATATTAGTTGTTCTGCCTTAGATCCACTTGAAAATTGCATTTTCTTTTATGTCTCCATATTGCGTTTTCTTGAAACTCAACTAGATAGGTTTGAGTTCTCTATGTTGAAATAAAAATAGGGTGAGTTCTACAAAAGTCAGGCACAGTGTGGATCTTTAGTTCTTAACAATTCTAAATTTATGATTTCAAGGCATCTGACATGCAAGTTCTTGATTCTAAAATGTTTTTTTTTTTTGCCTTTGCACAATTATTAGCAGGAAACATTAATGAAAATGTGCAGTTCCTTAGGCAGCTACTATAAGACAAGGTGCAAACTCAGTGACTGGTAATTGTCACATTTATTACTATCAAGATTAAGAATAATAACTTAAAAATAATTATCTCCCAAGTGTATTTTTCAGCTATGTCAGAATCTCGTTGACCTATTCTTATGTATTTTGAAATATTGATATGATTTATTTCTCACATATTTTATGGAGGTTGAATGTCACAGAAAGATTAATAGTAATATGAGTAGTAATTATTGAGCAGTCATTACATGACAGGCACCATTACAAACATATTACCCACCCACAAGAGCACTTTTAGAAAACACATTGATGACATTTTTGGTCCCTTTTTACAACAGAGGAAGCTAGACATGCAATTATGCTGAGACACAAACTGGCTGAGAGCAGTCAGCTGATGGAGCCGTTATCTTTACTTACCTAAGGGACACAACTTGTACGTCTGTACCCAAATTCTACTCAGCTGTGTTTGCTGCTTCTGTCCACATTTGGCTATCCTGGCACTCTCTTTGAAGACCAGGATAGCCTTGAACTCAGAGTTCATCTTGTCTTGGTCTCCAAAGTGCTGTGATTGAAGATGTGCACCACCATACCTGGACCTAAACTGTTCCTTAATTCACAGATTGGAAGCGTAGCTGGGTGCGGTCTTGCCCTGATGTCATCACTTCTTTTATTCAATTTAATATCAAAGTTATTTTTTAAATCTCTTTATCTTTTTGAACATAAGAGTTAGCTTCATCCCACTTCCTCTTACCCCTTCTCTTCAATCTGTACATTTTGTAATTTTCTTTGCTCAGCTTGCTTGTTTTCATTATAGATCGTTTTCATTATACATAAGAATCACCACTAATAAAAACTACAATTGATATTAGGCTGTTTTGAGATTTCCTCTGCTGACGTCACTAATCCAAAACTCTTCAATTTAACCTTAGGTAGGTTTTTTTTAAATTTTTTTAACAAGTCTCAAAGAAGTCACATTCCTCACCAAAATATCACAAGAACAGTTAATATATATTAACATACATTAATATTTAATATATATTAAAATATATTAATATTTTTCTCCTCTGAAGCTTTATGACCTTGGACCCCCACAATTCAAATCACCTGGAGCCTCATTGTCTTCCATGTTCCTACTATTATTGCCCATGATGCCCCACTTAAAGCATTCCACTGCTTTTCTAATGCACAGTCCCACAGTCCACATTCCTCCAAACAAGAACATCGTCAGGCCTATCACAGCAACACCCCAGTCCCTCGTCCCAGTTTCTGTCTTAATTAAAGTTCCTATTACTGTAAAGATACCCCATGATCATGGCAACTCTTATAAAGGAAAACATTTAATTAGGCTGATTTACCGTTCAGAAGTTCAGTCCATTATTGTTCTGGTTGGAAGCATGGAAGCATGAAGGCAAACGTGGTGCTGGAGAAGGAGCTGAGAATTCTACAATTAGTTTAGTGGGAAGCAGGGAATGAACTGATTTGAACTTCTGAAGCCTCAAAGCCCCTCGGTGATGTGCCTCCACACCTACTTCAACAAAGGCACACCTCCGAGTAGTGGCGCTCCAGATGGGCCTATGAGGGCCATCTTTATTCAAATCATCACACATGTTCAAATTCATTAGTAAAGAGAAATAGGACAGACCGGTTGTCTCTGTCCATCTCAGGTTAGAGAACAGATCTATGCATGTGTATTTTCTGTTGACAGGTTAATTAATTAATTCATTAATTTTAGGAAGTCAAGTCCAAGAACAGGTATAGAGAGTAAGGAAGAGTAGTATAAGACTGGATGTTCAGCCTGGCTGGTGTCCTACCTGAGTACATTTATATACAGAGTGGACTTCAGCTCTGAAATGACTGTTTAAAGATTCTCTACGTTTTAATTATTTAACCACTTTTTTTTCCACAAAAATGTCCACCCTACCTAAAAAATTCCATAACCTATTTAACATGTGTCAGTTACAGCCAAAGAAAGCATTTTGCTTAGGATACAGTGACCTGTCATTGGTATATGTGATGATAGGAGATGCTACATTAGGAAAAGCTTAGTGTATTTGAACAGAGGCCTTCTTAGCTACTGTTCTACTGCTGTGAATGGACCCACGACCAAGGTAACTTATGAAAGGAAGAATTTAATGAAAGACTTCCTTAAAGTTTCACAGGGTAAGTGCATTACCATCATGGCAGGGAGAAAGGTAGCAGATAAGCCTGACACTGGAGCATCTTATCTGCAAGTTGGAGGCAAAGACCTCAAAGTCCACCCTACATAATACTTTCTCCAACAAGAGGAACACATCTCCCAGTCTTTTCTAAAATAGTTCTACTAACTAGGGACATAACATTCAAATATATGAATCTTTGGGGGGTCATTCTTGTTCAAACCACTATAGATACCTAGTCATGGGTCTTTGGATGCTCCTTCCTCTTGACAGCTTCCCATCCTTCTCTTCTCTTTCACTGCTTTTTATTCATTTTTGAGATGGAGTCTCATTTTATGAAGCCACTATCAAACTCATGAAGCTCTTGGCTCATTCTCCAGGATGTCCAATTTCAAGAATGTACCACTACACTGAGCTGTTTCTTCCTTTCTGCATTCTAAAAACAATCTCTCTTTCTCTCTCTCTCTCTTTCTCTCTGTGTGTATGCTTCTGTTTTCAATAAAACTTGTTTGAGTGCTAGAAAAAAGAAAACACATACAGAAATAAAATAAACCCAACCAACCAATCAAACTTTTAATAAGTCTGATTAAGAGAGACTTTGAATAAGTCTCTTTTTCTCTCTCCCTTCTTTTCTCTATTGAAAACAAATAATAAAAGGACTAATGGAGAATGGTGAAGGATATGAGGGCAGTTGTGGGCAGAGTGCACAGTAGGCATATATAAGGATATCAGAAGAAAGCCCATTATTCTGTATAATTACTATGAACATTTTTGAAATGAAAGAAATATTTTAGAAAAAAGGTAATTCTTTTCCCAAAAATAAATATGATATTTCATCTTCTAGCTTAATTTAGGTAGGTCTGTGTAAGTAAGTTGTGGTCTACCTAAAAAAATTTAGCCCTCTTAACATTCATGACCAGTATTTTCCTCTAAGACATTGCCCAGAAGCCAGCCAAGGCAACCTGAACTTTTTTGCTTCAAAAGTTTATCTCAAATACATTCAAGCTTCTCATTTTTAAGTTCTCATAAGCAGATTTACCACTTTGCATATACTTTCCTTAAACTTTGGTAATATACCATGGTTTTAATTATTCTTGCAGGGAAAAAAATAAGAAAATGTCATTGCAATTATTTAGGTAAATGAATTTCTACTGTGAAGTTAATTGGAATTTGGGGTAATCTACAAAGCTACCTAATCATGTATATTTATAGTGTGCATACACATTCATATCAAAATATCTTCTTGGTTTTGAAACACATAGCTACTTTGCAGTAGTGTCAATGATATGTTGGGCTCTGTACTAAGACCTCTAGATAGTGTTGGGGGTCTTCATAGTGATCCTGGAAAGTGTAGCAGTTTAACCCTATGCTTTCCCTCTGTTTACAATTACAGTTTCTAGCTACATTTACTTCTAGTTAGCTCTCATTTGAAAATATTGCATAGAAAATTCAAGAAAGGAGTTGTTGGTAATTTTGAAATTACCGTTCTTCTTATGTATGTAGCCATAATTGTTCCATGTCATTCTTTGCAAATTTTAATCTTTCACTGCACTTACCTTTATATTAGACTTTATCACAGGAGAATAGCAGGGAACGCTTATCTACATAGCTTCCGGGAACCATTCTCTATTCTGCATGTCCCTGCATCTGGGGATGCTCTATAAGGTCGGGGATCGTGCCTGCTCTGCATCTTAAAATGAAGACTTAGATATTCTCTTAACTCAGAAAGTACAAGCTTTTATCCAACAGTTAATCCTGACAGCGCAGGTTTTTCAGGCCATATTATCCAACTTTTTCTTAATAGATGAGTGATTTTACATGCTATCTAAGGTAAAACAAACATGTGTTGCTATGCCTGCTGTGCCAGATAAGAACATAGAGTCTGTGGTGGTTAGTTTTGGTTGTCAACTTGACTATATCTGAAGTTAACTCAAGCATAAGTGCCTGAGTGCACCTGGGAGAGAGAATTCTTTCTTTCTTTCTTTCTTTCTTTCTTTCTTTCTTTCTTTCTTTCTTTCTTTCTTTCTTTCTT
>NW_026585504.1:27320640-27365627 GCF_907164565.1 Psammomys obesus | reverse complement strand
CTTTCTTTCTTTCTTTCTTTCTTTCTTTCTTTCTTTCTTTCTTTCTTCAAAGTAAGATGATCTTTTTTATTCTTATCTTTTTTAATTTTAATTTTTATTAATTACACTTTATTCACTTTGTATCCCCCCATAAACATCATCCTCCTCCCCTCCTAACCCCACCTTCCCTCCCCCTTCTCCACTCATGCCCCTTCCCAAGTCCACTGATAGGGGAGTTCTTCCTCTTCTTCCTTCTGATTCTAGTCTATCAGATCTCATCAGGAGTGGCTGCATTGTCACCTTCTGTGGCCTGGTAAGGCTGCTCCCTCCCCAGGGGGAGGTGATCAAAGAGCAGGCCATTGAGTTCATGTCAGAGGCAGTCCCTGTTCCCATTACTATGTAACCTACTTGGACACTAAACTGCCATGGGCTACAATCTGTGCAGGGGTTCTAGATTATCTCCATGCATGGTACTTGGTTGGAATATCAGTCTCAGGAAAGACCCCTGGGCTCAGATATTTTGGTTCTGTTGCTCTCCTTGTGGAACATCTGTCCTCTCCAGATCTTACTATTTCCCACTTCTTTTATAAGATTCCATGCACTCTGCCCAACAGTTGGCCATAAGTCTCAACATCTGCTTTGATAGTCTGCAGGGAAGAGGCCCTCTGTGGCAGGTTCTTAACTTCTTTCCTGTTTTTGTTTCTTCTTCTGATGTCCATCCACTTTGCCTTTTGGGATGGGGATTGAGCATTTTAGCCAGAGTCCTCCCTCTTGATTAGTTTCTTTAGGTATACAGATTTTAGTAGGTTTATCCTATATTATATGTCTATATGAGTGAGTATATACCATGTGTGTCTTTCTGCTTCTGGGCTAGCTCACTCAGGGTGATCCTTTCCAGATCCTACCATTTACCTGCAAATTTCAAGATTTCCTTGTTTTTCATTGCTGAGTAATATTCCATTGTGTAGATGAACCACAATTTCTGCATCCATTTTTCAGTTGAGGGGCATATGGGCTGTTTCCAGCTTCTGGCTATTACAAATAAGGCTGCTACAAATGTCCTTATTGTGTACTTGAGCCTCTTTTGGATATATGCCTAGGAGTGGTATAGCTAGATCTTGAGGAAGCGCTATTCCTAGTTGTCTGAGAAAGCATCAGATTGATTTCCATACTGGTTATACAAGTTTACATTCCCACCAGCAGTGGAGGAGGGTTCCCCTTTCTCCACAACCTCTCCAGCATGTGTTGTCCCTTGAGTTTTTCATCTTGGCCATTCTGATGGGTGTAAGGTGAAATCTCAGAGTCTTTTTGATTTGCATTTCCCTGATGGCTATTGAGGTTGAGCTTTTCTTTAAGTGTTTCTCTGCCATTCGATATTCCTCTATTGAGAATTCTCTGTTTAGCTTTGTTCCCATTTTTAAATTGGATTACTTGGTTTATTGCTTTTCAGCGTCTTTAGTTCTTTATATATACTGGATATTAGCCCTCTGTCAGATAGAGGGTTTGTGAAGATTCCCAATCTGTAGGCATTCGTTTTGTTTTGATGACGGTGTGAGAGGATTTTCTTAATTAAATCTTTTCAAGTGGGGAAAACTCACCTTTAATTCAAATTTTTGAGGTAGGAATATCCCTCTTTAATCTAGGCCATGCCTTCAGAAGAAGGAAGGCCAAAAGAAGGAGGAGGAGAAGGTCACACCTGGAAGAAGAAGCTTTTGCTTTTTTCCTACTTGCCTTGGCTCTTCCTGCCAAGTCTATTTCTTCTCTAGTATTAGAGCCTGCTCTTTTAGGATTCTGGTTTTTACTGAAAATCAGTTGAGACATTAGCTTAATGGACTGAATAGCTACTAGATACTTGGATTTTCCACTGGAAGTAGACAGCCATTACTGGAGAAGCTGGACCACAGACTGTAAATCATGTCCACAAATCGTGTGTGTGTGTGTGTGTGTGTGTGTGTGTGTGTGTGTGTGTGAAAGAATATCAGATATTATTATTTTTTTTAAATATTAGCTGGTGAAATGACACAGTTCTTAACAGAGCTTGCTACTTTCTGAGAGGATGTCATTTCTCTTCCCAAGACCTACACTGCACAATTCACAACCAGCTGTAAGTAAACTCCAGCTCCAGGGGATCTGAATATCTTCTGTCTTTTGTGCACACACACACACACACACACACACACACACACACACACACATACACACACACACACACACACACACACACACACGTTAAAATTCAGGCCTTCATATGAGAAAAGTCATAATGTTTGTCTGTTTCAATGTAGCGTGCTGTTTTCAGTGATTTTTATTTTTTTCAGCTCCATACATTTTCCTTAAAATTTTGTAATTTTTTTGTATGAATAAATTCCACTTTGTATATGCTATGTTTTCTTTGTGCAGTCATCTCTTAGTTGGTAAATAGGCTAATTCCCTTTGTTAGCTATTGACCACAGTGCAATAATTTACTTGGATATGCATATATCTCAACATTGGCCCTAAAATACTTATGTATAGACTCAGAAGTGCTCTGTGTGTCTTTTGTAACAGCTCCTGTGGCTGAGGTTATGATGTCAATGGTTTTAGTGGGAGAAAGTGATACACCTGTAAACCCTAGCATAGAGTATAGTGAGAACAACGCACCAGCAAAATGAGATAGTCAGCGAAATGTAGGCAGCCCATTCAGCCAGATAAGACTCTCCTGAATTGAGGTCTTGCTTTTCAATATTTTCTCTATGAGAAATGTCTGGATGCTGAACTATGACCTCAACACACACATCATTGTAAATTCTTTCTGGAATTTAGTTCCAGAATGATCTTTCATTATACAGTGTACTATAACCCTTAGTTATTAAACTTTACATATCACAAATTCATTCAAGGCAGGATCTATGTCTTCTGCCACTCTTTCAATAGTACTTGGTATACAGTCTGTGTTTAATGTACCTTGAGGAATGAATACTCCTTCATTTCATAACTTATCTTCACAAATTCATGAATGGGGAAAGAATCCTAGATATTACAGACAGGCAAAAGTGGGCCTTACCTGACAATTAAAGCTGTGATTCTAGCACTGAGCCCACCAAAGTTGCATTTTATAGAGAAAACAGCTCAGGAAGGTATGCTTCTTTACGGTCAGCTGTGGATTGCATTGACAGTGTAGGTAGGAAAATAAAACCATACCTAGAAGAAATTAGTGTCCATGCAAGGGTATAAGAAAGAACCATCAAATGAGTTCTAAAGTAGGAGGTGGATGGGTATCAGTGTTTAGGAGATGAAGCCCAAACACGCTGGACCCCAAAGAATGGATGGAGCATTCGTGGTTGTAAATGGAAAAGTCATCAAGCAGAAAATCAAATATTCCTTTGCTTGTTGTTTTTATTTATGAACCAACTGCCACTTCAGGGAGCCCAAGGGCACTTTCACAGCATGGACAAGCTCTGTATCTTGTTTTAATAGTGCTGAAATAACGGGCTTTAGACGTTTGCTCATGTTTTTCTCTATGGCACTTTCCCTGCTTACAGGAAACAAGGAAGCACACCTCAATGTTCTCTGAACCATACTATGGGTATTGTGCTTCAGTTAAAATTATTACTGTCAGGAGTAATAAAACATTGGGAGTAATAACATCAAGAGACAGACACAAAACTACCCAGGAATGTGGGGCATTTGATCCATTTTCAAAACACTTTTAGATTCAAGTCAGAGACAAGCAAAAAAAAAAAAAAAAATCAGAGAAGGTTAATCCATATCTAGAATCCTTTAATAAATAAATCATTTCAAGTGGGATGTGAGAGACCTGTTTCTTTGCTTGCCTTTCCTTTGTTTAGTATTCACTGGGGTCTGTCCCTCTCAATCCATTTAATGAGTTCTGGTTTATATGCTTAATTACTCCCTGATGTCATATTAGTTGTGGATTTGGGAGATTGTACTACTTGTTCAAAACATGCAAAGAAGGGAGAAAAATGTTGCTCTTTGTCTAAAAATGATCTTTACTTCACAGAAACCTTTGTTTTTCTCAAATCCTCCCTCCTTCTTTGTAGCTGTTCTTTGTATGAGTCACAATTCTTTGCTGCTGAAACAGAGCCTTGCAGAAACAACTTAAGAGAAGATGCATTTATTTAGACCCTTGGTTTCAGGACATACAGCCCATCATAGCCAGGTTGACATGGAGGTACAGCACAGTCTGTGGCTGCAGGAGCTGGGTATATTCATATTGTGGCAATCAGAAAGCCAATCCGGGCTATAACCTTTAAGGCCAGTCTAATGGCCAGGTCAGCCAAAAAACTTCCACAATGTTTCCAAACAGCACCCTCGCTGAGGAAGTAGTATTTGAACATGTCAGCCCTTGGGGAACATTGTCTTAGTAAGTGTTCTATTGCTGTGAAAAGACACCATGATAATGGCATCTATTATGAAATAAAAACCATTTAACTAAGG
Organism: Psammomys obesus; assembly: GCF_907164565.1. Lineage (NCBI taxonomy): Eukaryota > Metazoa > Chordata > Mammalia > Rodentia > Muridae > Psammomys > Psammomys obesus. The sequence continues at coordinate 27,361,211 of NW_026585504.1, read as the reverse complement.
CTGGTTTACAGTTTCAGAGGTTTGATTCATTATCATTATGGCGGGTAGCATGGTGGCACAAAGGCAGACATGGTACTGGGGAAGCAGGTGACAGTTCTAATTCCATCTGTAGGTAGCAAAAAGAGAGAGAGAGACTGGGACTGGCTTGGACTTTTGAAGCCTCAAAACCCACACTCACTGACACAATTCCTCTAAAAATTACACACCTATCCCAAGAAGACCATACGTTGCACTCCTTCTAAATAGTGCCACTCCCCGATCACTAAGCATTCTACTATGTGAGCCTATGGGGTCATTCTTAATTCACACCAGCATACCAACCATAATTGGTTAATACCAACCAAAATTGGTTAATTTTATTTGTTGAAGGCAAAGGTATGGACAATCATAGCAGAATACTCAGGGTCTTTTTAAATTATATTTTATTTACTTTGTATCCCTCCTCTAGTTCCCTCCATCCTCCCCTCCCAAACCCTCCCTTCCTCCCCCTTCTCCACACACTCCCCTCCCCAAGTCCACTGTTAGGGGAGGGTTTCTTTTTCTTCCTTCTGATCCTAGTCTGTTAGGTCTGATCAGGAGTGGCTGCATTGTCTTCCTCTGTGGCCTGGTAAGGCTGCTCCCCGCTCAGGGGAAGATGATCAAAGTGCAGGCCAATCAGTTCATGTCAGAAGCAGTCCCTGTTCCCATTACTATGGAACCCACTTGGACACTGAACTGCCATGGGCTACATCTGTGCAGGGATTCTAGGTTATCTCCATGCATGGTACTTGGTTGGAGTATGAGTCTCAGGAAAGACCCCTGGGCTCAGATATTTTGGTTCTGTTGCTCTCCTTGTGGAGCTCCTGTCCTCTCCAGATCTAACTATTATTTCCCACTTCTTTTATAAGATTCCCTGCACTCTGCCCAACAGTTGGCCATAAGTCTCAACATCTGCTCTGATAGTCTGCAGGGCAGAGCCTTTCAGAGGCACTCTGTGGGAGGCTTGTAACTTGTTTCCTGTTTTCTTCTTCTTCTGGTGTCCATCCTCTTTGCCTTTTGGGATGGGGATTGAGTCTTTTAGCCAGAGTCCTCCCTCTTGCTTAGTTTCTTTAGGTGTACAGATTTTAGTAGGTTTATCCTATATTATATGTCTATATGAGTGAGTATATACCATGGGTGTCTTTCTGCTTCTGGGATAGCTCACTCAGGATGATCCTTTCCAGATTCCACCATTTACCTGCAAATTTCATGATTTCCTTGTTTTTCATTGCTGAGTAATATTCCATTGTTTTAAAACATACTTAATTACCATTTAAGAACAAATACCAATGCTCTTGCAATAAAATACAAACCGTCACTTAGCTTAAACAATCAAAGATCTTAGTGCAAATAAATATCTTTATGGTGTCTCAGATTTTGGGTTATTTTCAGAAAGAGGCATATCTTATAAGTTTCACTGATATAATGTCCTCAGGTTCATTATGAGAGGTTGGAAAACCCCTGTGGCTTCACTAATCCAGGTTTCTATCAACCCATGTAACAACATGTGCAAAAATAATCTGAATATCCAAGGATGGTCGTAGCTAAGACTGAAGCAAGGTGATGTCGCACAAAGTAATGTCATACAGGGCTACCTTCTGCGTTAGTAAGGGGACTGCTTTATTTGTGTATTCATTTACTACTGTGCTTAAAAATGAGTACCTTTATCCCTTTTTAATTACGTTACTCTTTTCTCCTTTGCATTATTTAATTTTGTCATGTTTTGTTATCCGGTCTCCAAATATTTTAAAGGAAATTTTCTAAGAGGCAAAATGGACCCCCTGATTTGTCTATGCAGAAGGGCCCAGGAACCCCTACACACAGCTTTCCACAGACAACTTAAAGTTTGTAATAACATTAATGAGTTGAATTCCTCTGTAACAACTTTTTTCAGTAAAAACACACTTGTTACTGGAGTAAGAATAAAGGCCTAGAGTCTTCTCCTAACTTCTCCTTCTGTCAATCTGCAAATTTTGTAGGGAAATAAGTCACAAATGATTTGCTTATTTGTTTAGGAGTTTGCTGCTTTGAATGGAAACGTCTCTTATATGTTCATATGTTTGAGTCTTTGGTCCCCAGTTGGTGGAACTCTTTGGGAAGGATTAGGAAGGATAGTCTTATTGAACTATGTGTGTTATTGAGGTTGAACATTGAGGTTTCAAAGGACTTGCATCATTACCAGTGGTCCCTCTCTATTTCTTAGGTGTGGATCAATGTGTGAGCTGCCAATATGCCTTTGCTCTACCATAACAGACGATAATCCTGTGAAACCAATTAAATGCTCTCCTTTTATAAGTTGATTTCATCATGGTATTTTGTCATAGCAATAAAAAAGGAACTAACAGAAAGAGGTAAGATGGTTGGTTTTTATCTTAGTTATTGTTTTAAAATGTAATCATCAGAAAATTCAAGGTTATGAACAAGGAAAAAATAAATTTCTTAAAAAGCCACTATTAGCAATAACATAAATGTTTATCTAGGACTTATACAGATACTGCCTTCTGATAATTTTAAGTGAGTATATGCCATATGTGAATGACATACATATATCTGAATATATGTAGTATATAAATACATGTTACATATTAAATTATGTAAACAAATACTACATATAAAAACATAAATTCTTGTAATATTACAAATATTGCCTGTTTTATATATTAACATGGAATTCAATGATATTGGTCATTTACTTAATATTTATTGGTAACTTTATTCATACATTTTCAATCTTCACTTTATAAAAATTCATCTGTAATAAACATCCTGCTTTCTAAATTTCACAGAAAATATTTTTTATGGAATGTGCTATTTTTTTCTAGCACAGTTTAAATCACAACCCCTCTGGCTTTTTTCCTTTGTTGTTCTATTTCATGCATGCTACTTTTAGTGTCTGCAGACCTTGGCTTTAATAGCCATTCCTGATCCCCAAATCAGCCTTTGATCCTGACAGCAGATCTTGTTTCTTCCCTATGGCTTTAAGCCTTGGCATGTACCTCTGGACACAGTTTCCACTGCCCATCTGGCTTCTTTCCCTCCTGACCATTTTGTGAAATAGTGAAACTCAGTCAAGCTTAAGCTTGGCTGGGTTGTTCAGTCTTGCTTGAATTTAAATACATGGCAAGAATAGTGCAATTAAACAGGAGGTCATGTTCAGATGATTGAAGCCTACAGGACCAAAATAAATAGTTTAGACTCCTTTTTATACATGCAATGACCCGAGACAAGTTCTTTAAAACAGAATTTATTTTGGATAGACCAACTTGGCTTTTGTGTATAAAATAACAAAGAGAAGGGGAGAGTCTAAAGAGTAGAGATTGAAAAAGTGGTGTGTGCTCAGGGTATGTTGTAAGATTAAAAAGTAGTGAGAACAACTGGAAAAGAAAGAAGGTTATTTTAAATAACAGATTTAGTGGGACTTGAGTCATGAAGAAGTTATACCAATTGTCTTCTAGAGGGCTTTCTATATGCCATGAACTATGCTGGTGTGTATGACATTGGCATTACCTCGCTCCGTCCTTTTAGCGAGCAGAGGTAAATACAAAATTTATTTCTAATTTTAAAAATAAAATAACAGGATTAGAAAAGGTATAAGTTGCTAGATATCATACAGTTAAGTGGCCTGAGCTTCCTGTTTGTTTCAAATTTTAGTGTCCCCTTACTTAACAGAATTAATGTGGAAAGTAATAGCAAAGATTAAAAAAAAGAGAGAGAGAAAAGCAGTAAGTTGTTAGTAACGCCCATCCAGCAGAGCTATTTCTTAGGGGAAATCATTCTTTTAAACTGTAATTAAAAGTCCAATAGCTGCTTCTGATTTCCAGGAAATAGTGCTTTGTATTCTGCAATAAATTGGAATTACCAACCCTCCCTTCCTTTCCTCTCTTCACATCTTTTCCAGACCTTCCCAGTGCAGTTTACGTGAAACTGAGCAGCTTGCATTGTTAGAACTCTGTCTAAATTGTGATTGCGGAATTAGCCCCCTGCCGTTGTAACTCTGGGGCTGTGAAATGAGATCTCATGATAGATTCACAGCCACCCAGTTGAAGCTGAGTTTTTTTCAGTTGCTGTTTTTTCCCCCATACAAACAAAACTGCTGCCAAAAAATATTTATTGAGTTCTGGGGTACAGTATTGCTCTAGATTTCTTATTGATGGCATCAAGGTAAGTATTTAGGTGAAAGCAACTTTGCCACTGAGGATAATGTCATATAAAATCCTCCAGGACTGGCAGCACATAAACACAACGCTTATTTTAGGCATGCTCATATACCAAAGGCTTCAATTTTCCTGTTAAATTGGGGGGTTGGCCTTTAGCACAGTGGTCACTTTTAAGAAGCCAGATCCTTAGCCTAAACGATCAGGCTTCTGTTTTCTACAATTCTCCCTGGAATAGAAATTTAACAAGCTGTGCTGTAGTGTGGTTTAAGCACAGCTCCGAATTTATGGTCCTATCAGGCACTGGCTTGCCTTGTTGAACTAAACCAACTGATGTGATGTAAAACTTCCCACTGTCAAACTCTGTTATTTCCTTTGTTCTTTGGGTAGTAGTGTGTTGGGGGGGGTCTTTTTTTCCTTCTTTGACATTTTTTTAAAATTTATTCTATTTTACATCTGGACCACAACCTCCTCTCCCTCTTTTCCATCCATTTGTTCCTCCTGCCGTCATCCCTCCCCATACACTCTTCAGTGTCTCTGCAAAAAATGGTCAGGCTTCACAGGCATAGCAACCAAACTAGCATATCAAGTTGCAATGAGATCAGGCACTTCCCTTCATCTCAAAGCTGGATGAACCAACTGAGTAAAAAGATTAGGGTCCCAAAGGCAGGAAAAACTATCAGAAACAGCCTCTGAACCCTCTGTTAGGTGTCCCACAAAACCACTAAGCTATAATATATGTGCAGAGGGCCTAGGTTAGATCCATGAAGGCTCCCCAACTTTTGGTTCAGTATCAGTGATTCCCAATGAGTCAAGGATTGTTGATTCTGTGAGGGTATTTTTGTGTTGTTCTTGACACTGCTGGCTCCTACAGTGCTTCCTCCCTTCCACAGGATTCACTGAGTTCTGCTTTATGTTTGACTGTGGGTCTCTATATATGTTTCCTTCAGTTGCTGATTGGAACCTCTCTGATGGTGACGATGCCAGGCTCCTGTCTATGAGTGTAGCAGTGTATCATTAGGTGATGCATAGATCTCCTGGGTAATGAGAAATAGAATAAATACTGTGAGTACGCTGGGGGTGGATGGTGACAGGAACAGGAGGTATCAAGTTGGGGGAGGAGGGAGGGGGAGAGTACTGAGACAGAACCTGGAATTTGGGACGAATTCAGGGGTAAGACAGAAATCAAGTACAATAGAAACACTCAGAAATTTATGAGAGTTACTCTAATGAAGACTCCTAGTAATAGGGGATACAGAGACTGAATCAGCTGTCTCCGATAACCAGGCAAGACTTACAGTGGAGGGATTGGAACACAAATCCAGCTACAAAACCTTCGACCTACAATCTGACAGCACGATGTGCTGCCGTAGAGGTAGCATAGAAATTATGGGCGAAAAGGGTGGCTATCCAATGACTGGTCTATCTTAAGACCCATGCCACAAGAGAGAGAGGCCATCCCTGACCCACCTTTGGAGCCAGAAACCAGAGGATGGATGGCTTAGAGCCTTAGAATTGAACTAAACACCACTGGGAAAAAGAAAGTGAAGAACTAATTCCAAATGATCGAGGACTTTTTTATTTTTATTTTTTTAAAGAGACTCCTCTATCCTTCCTTGCTCCCCACCTCTGATTTCTCCTTCCCTTTAAACCTTTCATCTCTTTGCCTCATATATCTGTATATATTGCACCATGTTTTTCTAAGGCTGTCCCTCTTTCTACCATGAGGACCAGTCATGTCTGAGGTCATTTTCCCTAATAAAACATATTCCTAAATATCAATTATAGTCATTTCCTTTTCTGGACTGGCTACTGATAATAATAATATTATTATCATTGTTGTTGTTGTTGTTATTAAACACTCTTTTTTAATATTCTTCTTATTATTATTAATTACACATTACTCATTTTGTAACCCCCATAAGCCCCTCCCTCCTCCCCTCCTGATCCCACTCTTCCTCCCCTTTCTGCATGCATGCCCCACCCCAAGTCCACTGATAGGGGAGGTCTTCCTCTCCTTCTTTCTGATCTTAGACTATCAGTTCTCATCAGAAGTGGCTGCATTGTCATCTTCTGTGACCTGGTAAGGCTGCTCTCCCCTCATGGGGAGGTGATCAAAGAGCAGGCCAATCAGATTATGTCAGAGGCAGTCCCTCTTCCCATTGCTATATAACCCACTTGGAAACTGACCTGCCATGGGCTACATCTGTGCAGGGGTTCTAGATTATTTCCATGAATAGTCCTTGGTTGGAGTATGAGTCTCTGAGAAGTTTCCTGTGTTCAAATTTTCTTGTTCTGTTGCTCTCCTTGTGGAGTTCCTGTCTTCTCCAGCTCTTGCTATTTCCCACTTCTTACATAAAATTCCATTCACTCTGCCCATCAGTTGGCCATCAGGCTCAGCATCTGCCTTGATAGTCTGTAGGGCAGAGGCTTTCAGAGCCCCTCTGTGGCAGGTCCGTAGGTTGTTTCCTGTTTTCTCCTTCGGGCTTTCAGAGGCCCTCTGTAGCAAGTTCCTAGGTTGTTTCTTGTTTTCTTCTTCTTCTGATGTCCAGATGTCCATCCTCTTTGCCTTTCAGGATGGGGATTGAGCATTTTAGTTAGGGTCCTCTCTTTTGCTTAGTTTGTTTAGATGTACTGAGTTTGTGGGTTTATCCTATATTGTATGTTTATATGACTGAGTATATACAGTGTGTGTCTTTTTGCTTCTGGGAAAACTCACTCAGGATGATCCTTTCCAGGTCCCACCATTTACCTGCAAATTTCAGGCCAATCTCCCTTATGAACATTGATGCAAAAATATTTAACAAAATACTTGCAAACCGAATCCAAGAATACATCAAAGATATTATCCACTATGACCAAGTAGGTTTCATCCCAGGTATGCAGGGGTGGTTCAATATACGGAAATCCATCAATGTGATCCACCATATTAACAAACTGAAAGAAAAAAAACCACATGATAATCTCCCTAGATGCTGAAAATCATTTGACAAAATCCAACATCCATTCGTGTTTAAAGTACTGGAGAGATCAGGGATACAAGGCACATATCTAAACATAATAAAGGCGATATACAGCAAGGCTATAGCCAACATCAAACTGAACGGAAAGAAACTTAAAGCAATCCCACTGAAATAAGGGACAAGACAAGGCTGCCCACTCTCTCCATATCTCTTCAATATAGTGCTGGAAGTCCTTGCTAGAGCAATAAGACAGTTGAAGGAGATCAAGGGGATACAGATTGGAAAGGAAAAAGTCAAATTATCACTATTTGCAGATGATATGATAGTATACCTGAGTGACCCCAAAAACTCTACCAGGGAACTCCTACAGCTGATAAACACCTTCAGCAAAGTGGCTGGATACAAAATTAACTCAAAAAATCAGTTATTAAACACTCTTAAGTCTTATTTTCTTCATAACTGCATTCATACTAAAAATTTCAGACATTTGTATCAAAATTAGTAAATATATATTACAAAAGTTTAAATTATTGCACACAAAGTTCTTGTAGTTTTCCTGGATGGGAAATAGGAATATTGTTTCTTTTTTATATTTTTTCTATGGTTTTGCTGTCTTTGTCTTCTCAGTTTCTCCTCAGTATGTGACCAAGGATGACTTGATAATCTAATCTTTTTGCCTCCGCTTTCACAGTGCTGGCATTAAAGGGTTGAACTACAGTATATGGATTTTATGATTCTGGGAATTCAAAAGATGCTTTATGCAAGCTCAGTAAGAACTCTACCCGCTGAGCTGTATCACCAGTCCTTATTCTGATTTTTTAAAAAAATTTAGTATCCTTTAAAGTTTTTTTTTTGTTACAGTAACATGAACTTTAATCCTTTTTAGAACTGTAGTATGACTGTTTACATACTTTGTATATAAGTTTTGAAAGAACTAGCTACAATCTATAACTAAGAATAAAGCAACAAATCAGACAGGGAACATCAGTACTAAGTCTAATAAGCTACCGTCTGTGATGTTGGGACAGCATATACATTATATAATAAAGAGAGAAGACCATAAGCTGTTTATGCCACACTTCAGCGAGAACTCCTGGAGTCCTGCACTTGTGGCCAGGAGCAGTTGCTCTAAACACACTTCTCTGCAACTACTATGCAGAACATAGTAGTTGTGTAACAGCTCCCCTCTGCTCCCTCTTCCTTCGTAAATTTCCAAATTATTTGATTTTGGATCTGGGCATTTAATGAAATCAAATTAGCACATTCAATACAACCATTCCACAAACAATACCTATCAGTCCTGTCATCAAGGATCAAAACGTGAAAGCTAAATGTGAATTAGACACCTCTGAGCTCTGTTCCTTTATGTTCCTATTCATGTCTTTTGGGTCTGATGCCTATTGGTTGGAGCAGCTCCCCAAGCTGCCCTTCTGTGTTCAGTGCTTTTGTGTGCAGTGCAGTTCTTTCTAAGATATATTCTAATTCTAGGAGGAATATCAGATGTTTGTTGGCCTCAACCATTCTTTCCCTTTGGACAATAGAGCCCATTCCTCTGCCTTCTTTTTGATGCCATCTCATGTTTCTGAAATAGTCAAAAGAATAATTGTAAAACCATTAATGACAATAATTTATTCAATTACAAAATTAAATTTTTGCTGGCTAGATTATTTTATAAGGTTGTTAATTTTGTTAAAGGATAAACTTGTCTTTACCTCAGTTTAAAACAAAACAATATAAGCTATCCTTTCCATATATATATATAACATATATGTTAGCTTTTCGTGTGTTTAGGTATCTGTCTCCTACTATAATATTCTGACTAATGTAAATTTGTTTCTGTAAATAACATATCCATGTAGGAAAATGTGCATGTAACAATGTTTACATCTGTCCTTTAATTTTTTTAGTTATTGCAAATAATTTTAATAATTTCAAGTACTGGCTCTTTCTTTCCCCCCTCTTCTTCCATTTCTTCCTTCTTCCTCTCCTCTCTTTCTCACTGTCCTACTCTTTTTCAATCTAAGGCATTAAAGGGGCTTAGAACTAAGTGTGTAAAAACTCATGTTCCTATTGCAGTATGATTCTAATACAAGGAAAAAGGCTCAAATTTCTCCTTTATCCGTTTAAGCTCTGGTGTTAACTTTTCTCAGGAACATTTTTCAGACTCACTGGTAAATCTACTAAACTAGAAATGGTCAAGAGAATCAATTTCAAAAGTCACATTTTGATTTTGAGAGGCATTTGAGTAATGTTTTTGACGACTTAGTTAATATCCCAAAATGGATTTCCAGATTCTTACTTTGGATCAAATAACTCACTGGAACTGCATGGCTTTCTGGAACCAACTCAGATCAATCACCATCAGTTTGAAGCTTAGCATGCTCCCTCAACATCTATTCCCACCCAGGTCTGTCACCATCAGTTCGGAGCTAGGCATGCCCCATCAGCTTCTTCTCCCATTTTACGTCTCTTCTGTCAGTGAATTGCACTGTTTTTACTCAGGACAAAGTCAAATTTGGGCCCGTTTTACCATTTACTCATTGCCTACTTCCTACTTAACATCAGACCTTGTTGTCTCTCTTTTTCACACATATTATAGAATATCATGTGTGTTACACATATGTATGCATCTATTGATCTGTCTGTACTTTAGCCACCTACCTGCCTATTATTTATGCATTAGTTATTTTCTGTTGCAGTGATAAAACACCATGTTGAACATAAGTTGTGGAAGAGAGACCTTATATTGGTGTATGGTTCCAGAGAGATAAATGTCCATCAAGGTGGTGAAGCACAGCAGAAAACAGCTACCATGGTATCAGGATCAGGAAGTTGAGAACATACTTCTTCAAATGCAAACAGAAAGCATATATTGATAGAGTGAACTGGAATAGGGTGCAGCTTTAAACTCTCAAATTCTACCACAATAACATAGTTCTTCCAACAACATGACCACCAACTTGGTACCAATTGTTCAAACATTCAAACCTATAGGAAGCATTCTCATTCACCACTGTAATTACTATCTATCTATAACCTCTTAATCATTGCCTGAATGTCCCAGAAAATAGCCTGATATTAAAGTTCTTATAATTAAAAGAATAAATTATTTGGTTTATGAAACAAACGAAGTAGCCAGTCATGACAATGGCGACATAGCAGAATCACACCTCTGTGTTTAAGTGAAGTTAGCCTGTAAGTTCAGGAGGACTTACAAAGACCTATACTCCAACAAGGACCTTGAATGGACACGACCTAGACCCCTGTTCAGAGGAAGCCCATAGGCTGCTCAATTTCTAAGTGTGTTTCCCAGTAAGGGGTTAAGGGACTGTCTCTGACATGAACTCAGTGGCTGGCTCTTTGATCACCTCCCCATGGGGAGTGCAGCCTTGCCAGGCCACAGAGGAAGATTATGCTGCCAGCCTTGATGAGACTTGATAAGCTAGGGTCAGACAGAAGGGAAGGAGGTCCTCCACTATCAGGAGACTAGGAAAAGGGAATGGGGGAGAAGAGGGAGGGTGGGGGAGACTGGGAGGAGACAAGGGAGGGGGCTACAAGCTAGGATACAAAGTGAATAAATTGAAATATATAAATAAATATTTTTGAAAAAGTTGTAACTGATATTCAGTTCTCTATACCATTTTTTGCTAGAGTTTCCTTACTCTTGTTGATGAGATTGTAGTTATAGCTCATGTGAATTTTAGCCTCTTTGTTATTTTTTCTTTTCTTTTTATTTATGTCTGTGTTCACATGTCTATTTCTGGGTGTGTGCATGTGTGTGAAAAAGGTGCATGCAAATGCAGACGCTTGTGCTGGTCAAGGGTGTTAGGTCCCCTGGACCTGGATTGATGAGCAGCTGTGAGCTACGTGATGTGGGTGCGAGGCTTGAACTCGGGTGCTCTGTAAGAGCAGTACATGCTTTCCTACTCTCCTTGTGGAGCTCCTGTCCCCTCTGGGTCCCTCTCTCCTCCCACTCTTCAATAAGACTCCCTGTGCTCTGCCCAAGTTTAGCTGTGAGTTTCATCATCTGCATTGATTCTCTGATGTGTGGAGTCTTTCAGAGGACATCTAAGGTAGGCCCTAGTCCTGTTCTCTCTCTTCAGTTGTTTCTGGTGTCTGTTCTGTTTTCCCTTCAGAGCCAACAAATCTTGGCCTAGGAGGGCCTGAAGAGGCTGATACACCAACCAAGGACCATGCATGGAGAGGATCTAGACCCTCTGCTCAGATGTAGCTTATGAACAGTTCAGTTTCCATGTAGGTCTCCCTAGTAAGGGAAGCAGGAGCTGTCTCTGGCATGGACTCTGTTGCCCACTCTTTGATCACTTCTCTTTGGTGGGGCAGCTTTGCCAGGTCACAGAGGAAGAGGATGCAGGCAGCCCTAATGGGACTTGATAGGCTGGGGTCAGATGGTAGGAGAGGAGATTTCCCCCTTTCTGAGGACTAGGGGAGGGATCAGGGAAGAGGGAGGGAAGGTGGGACTGGGGGAAGAGAAGGCTAGGAAAGGAAATTAAGTAATACACACACATACACACACACATACACACACACACACACACACACATACACACACACACACACACACACACACACATGAGAAGTACATGTTCTTAACTGCTGGGTCATCTGTCCATCCCACTGTATTGTTTATTCGCTTATATTTATGTATTCATGCATGTGGGTTAGAGTAGTGCTATTGTTTTTTCTTTCCTAGCAGGTGTTAGAAGTTTGTGCAACAGGTCCCTGTGGGAATTAATTGTAGTCATGTCAATTTCTCAGTTACTGCTGCATGCTTTGTTTGTTTTATACATCCTGTATCCACATTTTTAATACCAAAGAAATTCTTCTAATAGTATACTAAATTTAAAGAAGAAAGGATGAATTTTGACTCACTATAAGCAACTCAGATGGTATATTTTGATTTCTCAGTTTGGTTGGAGAAAAGACTTTTTTTTTTTTTGCTTTTTTATTGTTTTTTCTTCTTTTTTAATATATATATATATATATATATATATATATATATATATATATTTAGTTATTACAATTTATTCACTTTGTATCCTAGCTGTAGTCTCACCCTGTTCCCTCCCAATCTGTCCCTCCCTCCCATGTCCCTCCCTAGTCCACTGATAGGGGAGGTCCTCCTCCCCTTCCATCTGACCCCAGCCTATCAGGTCTCATCAGAACTGTCTTTCATAGTCTTACTCTGAGGCCTGGTCAGGCTGCTCATCCTCCAAGGGGAGGTGATCAAAGAGCTAGCCACTGAGTTCATATCAGAGACAGCCCCTGCTTCCTTTCTTGCAAATGCAGACTCATTGCACATTAACTTCTGAAACCCAGAGCTCACTTAAGACAGAGGCATTTCTCTTTGCTTCTTATTTTTCTCTAATCTTTGAACATGCCTTCCAGTGTGTGTGCGGTGGGGGGGGGGGTGTTAAACTGTTTACATTGTCTGCTAAATTCTTGCATTCCTGATTTTGCAGAGTTTCAAAGTGGATAAAACTACAGGCTGTTAAAATACAGCTTTACTAGAATGTCAAATGTAAATGTACATTCATTTACATATTGCTAATAGCTTGATTTATAAGAAAGTGTTTGAATACCCATGGCATTTACTGTATGGTGCTGGAGCCTAACATGATTACTCTGTAGTTCTATATACAAAATACAAATCCGTGACTCACATGATCAATTCTTGGTTTAATTTTATTCTTAGGACTTCCTTACACTTTTTAAAATTACTGGGACTTCTAAAGATCTTCTAAAGAGTATGTGTCTTATTAAATCAGAAATTAAAATTCCAAATTAAAACATACCTAATTTACTTATTAATTTCAATGGCTTATTCTGTTTTTAATTATGTGTATCTGTGTGTGTCTGTACATAGGTATGTTCACACGAAATGGGAGTATGAGTGTGAATGCTTAAGGAGATCAACATAAGGGCATTTGGTACTCTGGAGCTGTCATTAAAGGTTCATGGAGGCTGCCCAGTGTGCTCAATGGAAACCAATCCTCTGCAAAAGCAGTATTTTAACTGCTGAGCCATCTCTCCAGAAACATACTTATTGATTCATCTAATAATAATAAATTCATCAATGTTCATACAAAAAATTTTGATTTTAATTTAAAAAGCTAGGTTTCCAAAGTGAAACTTTGTAGAAGAATGATAATATTTAACATTTTTGTTATTCTCTTTAAGAGTTAGTCCAATTGGAGATGGGCTGTCTTATTTGTTTAAAGTTGCTTTGATCTACACTTTTTGGTTAACCACATGAAGAAAATCTGTAATCACTTAGGAGTGTAGCTGGAAAAGTGAGGGGTACTCTAGTATTCTTTACAGATGATTACGGATAGTCTCTTTTAGGGTTACACACAAACTTATAGACAGATATTAATGTGAATTCTAATAATTTATTAATGACTATGCCATGTTACATCAAAGTATATCATCCCTTTTGAATGCATCATTTACCAATGTATTTTGTGTGTATGTACTTTATACCATCATGCTTTAATAACTGGAAAATATTAATTAGTTTAATTATGAAGCCATTCTGTCTATTATGGGCTTGGGTGAGTTAAACAACAGAAATTCAGTTTCTCTACTTTTTAGAGTTAGCACATCCACAATGACATGGCTGCTGTGTTTGGAGTCTAGTGAGGTTCACTTTCTTTCTTGGCCATGACTGTTTTTATATGTTTCCCCATATGATACCAAGAGAGGATAAAAGCTTCCATAAATATTTTTTTTAATAAATTTTAATCTATAAAGTACTTACAATAATATTTTTGTGTAGGTTTTGCATACATATTTCATTTTACTACACTATCACCTGCTCCTCTTCATCTCCGTAATATCCCTTCCCTGCGATATTGTTTGCTCCAGTGTTTCCTCTCTTCTGCTTTGTTTTTTTTTTTTTTGTGTGTGTGTCCCTATTTCCTGCCTTAGGCCCACCTTTTCCCCAGTCACCTGGTTCTTTTTGAGTTTTCCTCTCTCATCAATAGGCCTTTAATGTAATGGTTTAATTGCTTATCAAAGTCTGTCCTATTGAAATAGAAGAATGTTTAGCCTATTTTTTTTAATTGATTACACTTTACTCATTTTGTATCCCCCCAATAAGCTCCTCCCTCCTCCCCTCCCTATCCCACCCTTCCACCCCCTTCTTCACGCATGCCCCTCCCCAAGTCCACTGATAGGGGAGGTCCTCCTCTCCTTCCTTCTGATCTTAGTCTATCTCTCATCAGGAGTGGCTGCATTGTCTTCCTCTGCGGCCTGGTAAGGCTGCTCCCCCCTCAGGGGGAGGTGATCAAAGAGCAGGCCAATCAGTTCATGTCAGAGGCAGTCCCTCTTTCTATTACTATGTAACCTACTTGGACACTAAACTGCCATGGGCTACATCTGTGCAGGGGTTCTAGGTTATCTCCATGCCTGGTACTTGGTTGCAGTATGAGTCTCTGGGAAGACCCCTGTGTTCAAATTTCTGGTTCTGTTGCTCTCTTTGTGGAGTTCCTGTCCTCTCCAGATCTTACTATTTCCCACTTCTTACATAAGATTCCATGTACACTGCCCTAAACATTTTTAAGGAGCTTCTCATGTAGAACAGGCAATAGTTGAACTCTCAGTCCTCCTGCATCTACCTCCCAAGTGGGAGATCATTGACTGAGGTTGACGGCAAGCCCTTGTGCATGCTAGGTGAGCACTTTACCAACCCTGCTACAACTGTTCCCTGATAATGTAGTTAATCAAAACTGCATAACTCTGCAAGTTCTGGGGTAGTGCTAAATATACCATCTGTAACCACCCCAAGGGCTACTGAGGTATTTTCCCAATTTCAAACTACATATCTATATGATGTCAGATTTTCTACAGTTAAGACAAAAGAGTAAATTATTAAAAGGAATGTTTGTGCATGCATACTAATTCAATAAGTTAAAGAAATAATTAAATAAGTTAAAAAAGGTCAAGATTTTTTTTAGGGAGTTGGTAAAAATGGCATGTATCAGAGAAAGAAGAGGAAAGGGAAAATTGTGTAATGCAGTATTTGTTCATGATGTTCTCAGAAAATGAAAATTTTAAAAAATAGTAACTGCAGCAAAATCAATGACACTGAGACAAGAAATCCATAGAAACAAACAAATTAATATGCAAACCCAGAAGCTGGTTCTTTGAAAAGTTGGATAAAATTGTGGCATGCCAGCTATGCTACCCAAAAACATTGCTAATGTCTAAAATGAAAGAACAGCACACATTCTGGACCAATGGACAAGATATTATAACAGCTCAAACCTGAATTCTGGGGACTGTCTCTGACAAGGACTCTGTTGCCTGCTTTTCATTCATTTCCCCCTAGTGGGGCTGCCTTGCCAGGCCACCAAGGACAAGGATGGGCTCAGTCCTGCTGTGACTTGATGTGCTTGGATGGGTACTTCTGGTGGTGGGGCAGCAGAGTGGGATAGGTGGGGGAGGGGCTCCCTTTTTCTGAGGGGTGGGGGAAGGGAGATGGGAAAGTAGATGAAGGGCGGGACCTGCAGGAAAGGAGGGGGCTATGATTGAGATGTAATGTGAATAAATAAATTAATTAATTAAAATTATGTTTTCATTTTTTTATATCTGCCTGACAAGTTTTTAGAATATCTAGATGCTGACTTATCCTTTCCTAGGTCTTGTCAGTTAAAACTTCACACATTATATTCTGTAGTGATAGTTCCAGGGTCAAACTGAACAGTTTAGTTGAATGAAACATTAAAGTTTCAGGCTGTTTTGTTTTGCTTCTTGCTCAGACAGCTGGAAATCCTCACTGGAGGGTTGCTTTGGGCTCATGAGGATCATGTTTTAATGCAAGGATTAATACCATATTGGCTTATGTACTAACCATCTTCTTTCTTCTCTGGCTTTTAGATCAAAATTTATGTTTTTATTTATTGTTATTTTTCTGTATTGTCTGATAATTTTTACACTGACCTGGTTTATTATTGTTTTCCATGGGTATACCCATATTTTATGGATATAAGGCAACAGCTTTGGGAAGAAAATTTTGACCCTACATGTGCAGTAAATTGTGTTTTTTTTTTCATATTTTTTTCTGTACTGTTCCTGATAAAAAACTGTATATTGTTTTCATAGTTGAAACTACACCTTAAATTTCCTTATAAAAGCTTTATTTTTCTCTTCCTCCAAGGCAAGTGTAACACCCAGGAACATTAAACATTTAGACTTGTACTTTGTAGAAATTTAAGCTCCAAAGTAATTCCTTAATCATAATATACTCCTGATAAGCACGTAGCAATAAACAAGACCTCCATCAATTGACGAAATTAATTGGTAAAACTACTGTTCACCTTGAGTTATTATTGCTTCCTCTTACTTAAAGCATCGACGTTCAATTTTTGCAGAGAACCTTCTGTGACAAGATCTAATCCAGTCAATAAGTGTTTCTTTTGAGTAAAATATTTGTAACCTAGAGGTGAAGGAGGCTTGCTCATGGTCACCTGCATAGATCTTTAGAGAACATGAACCGTGAGTGTCTAATTCAAGAACTTAGCTCATTCCCTAACTTGACTAACTTTAATTTCAAATAAGGAAGATAAACAATGATCACTGTTATTCATTTAAAGGTGGAAGAGATTGTCAGTCTAAGTTGTGAGCCAAATAAAATAAATTGTAAGGAGATGCCTCTGAAAAGATTTTTAAATTATACTGTTTTGATCAATGGGAAAAATGTTCTTATTTATATACTCTGGCCAGAAAAATTTGAGCTAGGTAGGAGTCTAATGCATGCCATTCAAACTGAGTGCTATGTCTCCAATTTGTGAAATAGCATTTAGGCAAATAATATGTTTTCACTGCTTGACTCTGCTGTAGGGATCTAAATTCACCCCTCCTTTCCATTATTAAAGCCTCTGATAAATGTGACTCATTTTGTATCTGTGCCAAATGAGCAACATGAGACCTTAGCCTCATTTGTGTGTCTTTGAAATATCTCTCTGCATTTCCCTCAACTTGTCAAATGTGCTATGACACTTTATTTTAAGGATACATCTTTTTTTTTCTCCCCAGCTTTGTTCCGTTAAAGAATATAACAAATTTATTTCTAATCATTTTCAATGCCTTCAACATTTGCTTTAAAAACCACTTACATTTTGAGGGCACTCATCAAACAAACCTACATTTTGACATTCACATTAATATCAAAAGAGAACATTTAATGAGCAGTGTTCCTGCGAAGAAGAATAAAGAGCTCCTGAATTGTAGTCTAATCTCCACTGTACCCCGATGTATAATGTTACCTTGTGAGCCGGGAGTGGACGGCCCCTGCAAGGAGCCTGCTGGATACATGAATGGGGGCAGGTATTCTGGTTGCTCTGATCCTCTCAGAGTAGTCTCTTTGTTCTGCTCTACTATAAGGGAAAGCAAAGTCAAAATAAAACTGGTCCTTGTTTGGGGGGTAGAGATGAGAAAAGCTGGCCGCCTCCCCCCATGACTCACCCAGCTGACTATGTGGTTCTGGGAGCCTTTTTTAAGACTGGGAGGAGATTGGAGGAGGCAAGAGAAGGCTGGAAGGCTACGAAGAAATCAAGCCTTCTACATAGTGCATAGGAAGGTGCCTGTGTGGATTAAATGAAACATTGTTTTGCCAGAAAAGCAGGCAGCTTTCAGAAAACTGGTATTCACAAAGATGTGCACCAAAATGATCACAGACATTGTGTAAGGATTGGCTGACCAAACTGCTGAGTTCCATTGTTTGGGTTCAGCTTTTCTGGTCCTGGGAAGTATCCAGAATAGGACAGGCAGCTCCATAGACAGCTGCTGTTATTGTCATGGATTGCTTGTGTGTGTGTGTGTGTGTGTGTGTGTGTGTGTGTGTGTGTGTGTGTGCATACTGGTTGTGGCAAAGTAAATGAGCTTCTTCTTAAGAACCCCCAGCCCACATATAAGCCTCTGCCTGTTCGTACTTGTTTAGTTTTAGACATCATTTAAATCCTCTAAGCCCCATTGTCTTATCAGGAAAATGAGGGTAGTATGTGCCCTAGCCATGTACATACTACACAAGCTGAGTCAAGAAAAGTACCCCGGGGTAACTGAGTGTAATTCTGTGTTAAAAACAAGTCCAAAAAGGTCATTTGTAGCAACTGCTTACCTCTGAAACCTCCTCATCAGACATGGAGCTAAGGAGAGTTCCCTTAGATTATAAGATGGACTCTGTTTGAAGACTGTGAAACAGTGAAACTAGGACATTCAAAGTCTGGAGATGACGCTGCAGTTTAAACCAGACAGGTAAGTGCCTAGTTAGGTGTGGAATGCAGGTCTGCACTTGTTCCATTACGCAGTCAAACTGTTGTTATGAGATGACACTTACTGAACTTTTACTATGAGCCACACACCAAACAATGCACTCTGTACACAGTGTTTCATGTAATCCTCACTACACCATTCTCAGGGATAAATTAAATATTGTTGTCATCACTGTACAGTGAGGAAATCATCTTGTCAGTTATTATTACTCTCATTGTACACGAGGCCAGCTCCAGCCCTCAGAAAGCTTTCCTCTAACTGGGTCACAGAGAGATCCAGCTGCCCACCCATCACTGGCCCCACAGGGATGCAGGAGAAGGCTATTTCTGTCTCCTGCCCATCCCACAGAGCCTGGCACCCAGCTCCCTGGGGGAGGACTGCTCTTTGGAATTCCTGGCACCCACTTCATTCTCCTCCTCATCTCTCTCTGTGATATCTGCATTAAGTTCGTCTGTTAGTTCAGGCACAAGCAAACATGGCTTAAGCTTAGTCACCTCAAATTAGGTATTGAAATCTTGCTATCCCTTGGGAAAAGTGACTGGCAGTGAATCGTTGGAGACAAGATCTTACCTGCAGTCCATCTTCTGAGAAGGACTGTTGAAAGATTTTTATTTACCTCCTAGGATCACATTTTCTGTGCAGTTGGGGTTTGCTGTGTGTCTGTGGGGGCAGTTTCTTCTCAGTTCCGTGGGCCCTCTGGTGTTAAGGAGCTGGTAACCTAGGAAATGATGGCTGTGGGGGAAGAAGGCTTCGGTGGTGCTTAGTTGCCAGTGTGATTGTCAGCCTGGTGGGCTGACTCTGAGGTAGTAGGTGTGTGTGTGAGGGTGGGTGAGGGTACTGTGAGCTTGCTTGCCTGTGGTTGCCAGAGTGCTGGCGCCGGTGTGGGTGTGATTGCAATATGAGCGATGCACGCAGGGTAATTGTCAGGCAGTTCTGACTTTTTTCCTTCTGTCTTTTTTTGCTTTTTTTTTCTTTCTTCTCTAATTTATAGTAGGCAAAGAAGTCCTCCTCTGTATCAGTGGGGTGATATGTTTGGAAAGTTTCCAAGGGGTTGAATTATGTGCTGTTTTAATTCCTTAGTATTATTGATTCTCTAGGTCTTGTGACTGATACTACTTAAGGAGTGGTCTTGGGATTTTGAGGAAGCTAGGAAGGCCAGCCTTAGCTGCTTGTTTCTGTGAAAGAGGGACCATGCATCATAGTGTAAAGGTAGCCTGTCCAAGTCAATAATAAGTTTTCATACAACCTTACTGCCCCATTTAAAATCTTTGGCAGTCCTAGTTCCAAATGGACTTTAGAAAGAAGTCATCTTTACTAATTTTAATAAATAAGCTTATGTATTGTTGTTTCATGTAATGTGTGAGCTTATAATCCTTATCCAGGTTTGTCATAAGTTAGACCTGAAATTCAAATCAGACCCATGAGTGTCAGACTTGAAAGTGAAACACTGAAGAACAGAGGGCATATCTGAGAGAGGAAAGATGCAAGCTTAGAATCTTGGCAATAATCTTACTGAGAAAGTCTGAACAAGAATGGAATTTGTACTAGAGGATTCATGAAAACTGAGAGAAGTGTCCACGTGACATCAGTTTCATCTCTTGGATCCAGCTGCTCTAGACGCTGCTTTTATGCCTCATTATGAAATACAGGGACTGTTGTCACATTTCAGTCCGAGGTACACTTTTTCCAGGAGGAAAATGGTGCTTTTCAACAGGAGGAATTTTGTTAGTAGTGGACATTTGACATTGTTGGGAGAAGTTCTGGATTGTCATCATCTAAGTTTTACCCACAAGAAATACTATGTACTACTCTACAATGTACAGGGCAACGACCAAAACAAATAATCTGTTCTAAAACATTCACATTCCTGTTTTTCACAAACACTACCACACACCAAGTTGTAAACATTTACTAATAAAAGATTGTGCATTCTGTGGTGATTAATCTCCATTGTCAACTAGAAGAGATTTAGAATCAACATTGAAGCACATCCATGAGTTTATCCATAGGGATGTTTCCAGAAAAGTTTGGCTGAGAGGAAAACACCCACCCTGAATGTTAGATAATGCTGGTTCTCATGGGCTATAGTCTAGGAATGCATAAAAGTGGACAGCGAGTCAACTACCAATATTCATTCTTTCTGCTTCCTGATTGTGTATGTAATATGATGACTTGTTTGACACTCCTGCTCACAGGGTATCCCTGTCATGATGAACTACGTCTCTGTGAATTGTAAGCCAAAACAACCCTTTATTCTGTAAGCTACTTTTGTTAGCTGCTTTATTACAGTAATGGAAAAAAGGCAATTAGTACAGAAAATTAATGGCAAGAAGTGGGAATGTTCCTGAGATCACCTGAGTCATGTGGTTGCTAAAGGCTGGGAACTGGGACATTCAGGCTAGAGAAACCCTAAAATGCTGAAAGCTGGGATTAATGGGCCATTCAAGTGTGAGTTGTGAAGACTAGAATGCTGACAGAAACATAGTTTCAGAAGGGAACAATGACTTTATCAAAAGCAAAGAAGCTGAAAAAAAAGTCTGTCTATGTTTCTGATCTAAGAATTTGAGAAAAGCTAAATTTAAAAGTGATGGGCTCTGAAAGCCAGAAGAAAACAGGAAACAACCTTGAAACCTGCCACAGAGGGCCTCTGAAAGCTTCTGCAGTATAGACTGTCAAAGCAGATGCTGAGCCTGATGGCCAACTGATGGGCAGAGTGCATGGAATCTTATGTAAGAAGTGGGAAATAGTAAGATCTGGAGAGGACAGGAGCTCCACAAGGAGAGCAACAGAACCAGAAAATTTGAACACAGGAGTCTTTCGTGAGACTCATACTCCAACCAAGTACCATGCGTAGAGATAACCTAGAACCCCTGCATAGATGTAGCCCATGGCAGTTCAGTGTCCAAGTGGGTTACATAGTAATGGGAAGAGGGACTGCCTCTGACATAATCTGATTGGCCTGCTCATTGATCACCTCCCCCTAAGGGGGGAGCAGCCTTACCAGGCCACAGTAGAGGACAATGCAGCCACTTCTGATGAGAACTGATAGACTAAGATCAGAAAGGAGAGGAGAACCTCCCCTATCAGTGGACTTGGGGAGTGGCATGCATGCAGAAAGGGGAGGGAGGGTGGGATCAGGAGGGGAGGAGAGAGGGGCTTATGGGGGGATACAAAATGAATAAAGTGTAATTAATAAAAAATTAAAAAAAAAGTGATGGGCTATGCCAGGACCATACAGGTTTTATTACTGTTGCTCTATAGTATACTTGAGATCAGGGATGGAGATACCTCCAGACAATCTGTTGTTTTATAGGATTGTTTTAGCAATTCTGAGTTTTTTGTTTTTCCATATGAAATTAAGAATTGTTCTTTCAAGGTCTGTAAAGAATTGTGTTGGTGTTTTAATGGGAATTGCATTGAATCTGTAGACTGCTTTTGGCAGGACGGCCATATTCATAGGTTAATTCTACAGGTCATTGAGCATGGGAGATCTTTTCATCTTTTTATATCTTCTCCAATTTCTTTCTTCAGAGACTTGAAGTTTTTTCTAACAGGTCTTTCATATGCTCAGTTAGAATCGTACCAAGATACTCTATGTTATTAGTGGCTATTGTGAAGGGTGCTGTTTCCCTAATTTCTTTCTCAGCCCTTTGGTTTTCCATATACAGGAAGGCTACTGATTTTTTTTTTTTGGTTAATTTTGTACCCAGCCACTTTGCTGAAGGTGTTCATTAACTGAAGAAGTTCTCTGGTTGAATATTTGGGGTCACTCTGGTATATCATCATATCATCTGCAAATAGTGATACTTTGACCTCTTCCTTTCCAATTTGTGTTCTATTGATCTCATTTAGTTCTCTTATTGCTCTAGCTAGGACTTCAAGTACTATTTGAAGAGATGCAAAGAGAGTGGAGAGCCTTGCTTTATCCCTGAGTTCAGTGCGATTGAGTTTGATGTTGGCTATAGGCTTGCTGTATATTACCTTTACTATGTTTAGGTATGTGCCTTATATCCCTGATTTCTCCAAGACTTTAAACATGAATGGGTGTTGGATTTTGTCAAATGCTTTTTTGGGATCTAAGGAGATGATCATGTGGATTTTCTCCTTCAGTTTATTTATAGGGTGGATTACATGATGGATTTCTCTATATTGAACCATCCCTGCATACCAAGTAGTATGAAGCCTACTTGGTCATGGTGGATGATATCTTTTAAATGTTCTTGGATTTGGTTTGCCAGAATTTTATTGAGTATTTTTGCATCAATGTCCATAAGAGAGATAGGTCTGAAGTTCTTTTTTTTTTTTTTTTTTTTTGGTTGGGTCTTTGTGTGGTTTAGATATCAAGATGACTGAGACTTCATAGAATGAGTTTGTTAATGTTTCTTCTGTTTCTATTTTGTGGAATAGTTTGAAGAGAATTGAAGTTAGCTCTTCTTTGAAGGTCTAGTAGAATTCTGTGCTTAAATCATCTGGCACTGGGCTTTTTTTTTTTTTTGAAGGGAGGCTTTTGATGACTGCTTCTATTTCCTTGGACGATATAGGACTATTTAGTGTATTTACCTGATCTTTATTTAACTTTGGTAGATGGAATCTCTCAAGAAAATTGTCCACTTCATTTAGATTTTAAATTTTGTGTCACAAAGGCTTTTGTAGGAAGACCTAATAATTGTTGGATATCCTCAGTGTCTGTCAGCATAGAAACAGAATGGTAGATTAATGGAATTGAATAGAAGACATGGAAATAAACCCACACACCTACGGATACTTGATTTTTGACAAAGAAGCCAAAACAATACAATGAAAAACAGACAGCAGCTTCAACAAATGGTTCTCTTCTAACTGGATGTCTACATGCAGAAAAAAAGCAAATAGATCCATATTTATCACCCTGCACAAAACTAAAGTCCAAGTGAATCAAAAACCTCAATAAAAACCTCAACAGACACACTAACCCTCTTAGAAGAAAGAGGGGAAGAGCCTTGAACTCGTTGACACAGGAGACAACTTCCTGAACATAACCTCAAGAGCACAGGTCCTAAAATCAACAATCAACAAATGTGACCTCATGAAATTGAAAAGCTTCTGTAAAGCAAGGGACACTGTTAACAGAAAAAAATGACAGACTACAGATTGGGAAAGGATCTTCACCAACTGTATAGCTGAAAGAAAGCTAATATCAAGAATACATAAAAAAACCAAAAAGTTGATCAGCAAAAACTCAAATAATCCAAATAAAAAATGGGGTGCATAGCTAAACAGAGAATTCTCAATAGAGGAATAATAAATGGCAGAGAAACACTTAAAGAAATGCTCAATATCCTCAATCATTAGGGAAATGAAAATCAAAATGACCCTGAGATTTCATCTTACACCCATCAGAATGGCTAAGATCAAAAACTCAAGTGACAACACATGCTAGAGAGGATTTAAAGAAAGGGGAACCCTCCTCCATTGCTGGTGTGAATTTAAGTTTGTATGACCACTTTGGAAATCAATCTGGCACTTTCTCAGACAATTAGGAATATTGCTTCCTCAAGATCTAGCTACAGCACTCCTAGGCATATATCCAAACCATGCTCAAGTATACAACAAGGACATTTGTTCAACCATGTTTATAGCAGCTTTATTTATAATAGCCAGAACCTAGAAACAACCCAGATGTCCCTGAGTTGAGGAATGGATACAGAAATTGTGGCACATTTACACAATGGAATGCTAATAAGCAATTTTATTTTATTTTTTTTTAATTTTATTTTTTCTTATCAGTTACATTTTATTAACTCTGTATCACAGCCATGTCCCGCTCCCTCATTCCCTCCCAGTCCCTTCCTCCCTCCCTCATCTCCACTGTGCCTCTTTCCAAGTCCACTGATTGGGGGGACCTCCTCCCCATTCATCTGATCCTGTTTTATCAGGTATCTTCAGGACTGGCTGCAAAGCCCTCCTCTGTGGCCTAACAGGACTGCTTCTCCCTTGGGGGGGTGGGGAGGTAAAGAGCCAGTCATTGAGTTCCTGATAGAAATAGTCCTTGTTCCCCACACTTTGGGAAACCAATTGGTTACTGAGCTACCACAGGCTACATCTGAGCGGAGGTTCTAGGTTACATCCATACATGATCCTTGGTTGAATGTCAGTCTCAGAAAAGACCCTGTGCCCAGATATATTTGGTCCTTGTGGAGCTCCTATCCTTTCCCCATCAGACTAACTCCCCTTCTTTCTTATGATTCCCTGTACTCTGCCAAAGGTTTGGTCACCAGTCTTTGCTTTGACAACACTGCTAGTTAGAGTCTTTCAGATGCGCTCAGTAGACTCGTGTCATACGTTCAATGCACATCCCATCTGTCTTTCTGAACAAGGATTGATCATCTTACCCCATGTCCACTCTCTTGATTATCTTTTTTAGGTGTATAGATTTCATTATGTTTATCATATCTTATAGATCTATGTGAGTGAGTATATACCGTGTTTATCTTTCTCCTTCTGGGATATTTTACTCAGAATGATCTTTTCTAGATCCCACCATTTGCCTGCAAATTTCATGATTTCCTCCTTTTTGATTGCTGAGTAGAATTCCATTGTGTAAAAATACCACAATTTCTGTACCATTCCTACGTTGATGGACATCTGGGTTGTTTCCAGGTTCTGGCTATTAAAAATAAAGCTGCTATAAACATTGTTGAGCAAGTATACCTTTTGTGTACTTGAGCAAACTTTGGGTAAATAACTACCAGTGGTATAGCTGGGTCTTGAGGAAGCACTATTCCTAATTGTCTTAGAAAGCACCAGATAGATTTCCAGAGTGGTTGTACCAGTTTATATTCCCACCAGCAGTGGAGGAGGGTTCCCCTTTCTCCACAACCTCTCCAGCATGTGTTGTCACTTGAGTTTTTCATCTTTGGCCATTTTGATGGGTGTAAGGTGATATCTCAGGGTCATTTTGATTTGCATTTCCCTGATGGCTAATGAGGTTGAACATTTCTTTAAGTGCTTCTCTGCCATTCGATATTCCTCTGTCGAGAATTCTCTGTTCCCCCTTTTTTAATTGGATTACTTGGTTTTCTGCTTTTCAGCTTCTTTAGTTCTTTGTATATGCTGGATATTAGTCCTCTGTCAGATAAATGGTTAGTGAAGATTCTTTTCCAATCTGCAGGCAGTTGTTTTGTTTTGATGACGGTGTCCTTTGCTTTACAGAAGCTTTTCAGTTTCATGAGGTCCCATTTATTGATTGTTGCTCTTAGAGCCTGTGCTGTTGGTGTTCTGTTCAAGAAGTTGTCTCCTGTGCCAATGAGGCTTCATCCCAGGCATGCAAGTGTGGTTCAACATACGGAAATCCATCAATGTAATCCACCACATAATCAAACTGAAGGAGAAAAACCACATGATCATCTCCTTAGATGCTGAAAAAGCATTTGACAAAGTCCAACACCCATTCATGTTTAAAGTCTTGGAGAGATTAGGGATACAAGGCACATATCTAAACATAGTAAAGGCAATATACAGCAAGCCTATAGCCAACATCAAACTCAATGGAGAGAAATTTAAATCAATCCCACTGAAATCAGGGACAAGACAAGGATGCACACTCTTGCCATACCTCTTCAACATAGTACTTGAAGTCCTAGCCAGAGCAATAAGACAACTAAAGGAGATCAAGGGGATACAAATCAGAAAGGAAGAAGTCAAAGTGTCACTCTTCGCAGATGATATGATAGTATATATGAGCAATTTTTTAAAAAAAGGAAATCATGAAATTTACAGGCAAATGTTGGGAACTAGGAAAGATTATTCAGAGTGAGGTATCCCAGAAGCAAAAAGACACACATGGTATATGGTCACTTATAAATAGATATTAGACATATAACTTAGGACAATCATACAAAAATCTTTATACCTGAAGAAGCTAAACAAGAAGCTTGGGTAAGATGTTCAATCCTCATACAGAAAGGCAAACAGGATGGACATCAGAAGACAGAGAATGCCGGCAACAGGACAGGAGCCTACTGCAGAGGGCCCTTGAAAGTTTCTATCCAGCAAGGTATCAAAGGAGATGCTGAGACACATAGCCAAACTTTGGGCAGAGAGCAGGGAATCGTACGAAAAAAAGGGGAGATGTAAAGACCTGGAGGGGACAGGAGCAACCGATCCAAAAATTCTGGACACAGAGTCTTTTCTGAGACTGATACTCCAACCAAGGAACATGCATGGAAATAACCTAGAACCCCTAGAACCCCTGCACTGATGTAGCCTATGTCAGTTCAGTCTCCAAGTGAGTTCTCCAGTAACAGGAACAGAACTGTCTGTGATATGAACTCAGTGTTTATCTCTTTGATCACCTCCTCCTGAGGGGAGATCATCCTTACCAGGCCACAGAGGAAGACAATGCAGCCAGTTTGATGAGACCTGATAGGCTAGGGTCAGAGGGAAGTGGAAGAGGACCTCCTCTATCAGTGTACTTGGGGAGGGGCATGAGAGGAGATTAGATTAAAGAGGGAGGGTGGTATTGGGAGGGGTAGGAGGCTACAGAAGGCATACAAAGTGAATAAACTGTAATTTATAAAAAAATAAATTAAAAAATTCAAAAGTAATGGGCTAACTTGGAGGATGAAGTTTTGTGTCGTATAATCCATGCTAACTATCATTAAGCTTTAAAAATGTGCTTGCTAGAAAAAAGAGGGGGTATAACATTACAGATAAGACAGGTACTGAGAAAAAAACTTCTGTGTTTCTTAAAGAGATTAGCATTATTAAAGAGAAATCTTCTTTGCCTGGTAGAAAACATGCTCACCCATTATAAAGGTTCCAGTTTGTAAGAATGCAAATCAATTTTTTAAATTGCAAACTGAAATGAGTTTATTCTATCAAGGACTTTTTCTTGTTCTTTGGAAGACCTCTAATAAAAGATAATGTCATTCAATAATATTATAAAATGTTAATCTTCAGAAAGATTTGATTAAAAAAGAATTTAACTAGGTTACAGAAGATGTATTGGCTAAAGGTTTTGTAAATGCTAAATTTAATCTTCATCCTTTCTAGGGACTTTTATTTTGCCAGTTTTGCCTTGTAAATCTAGAAGAATGTGTTTTTTAAATTTAATTATATTTTGATCTTATTCTCTCTCTTAAATCCTTCCAGATCCTTTTCCCTTCCCTATAGACCCAACTTTTACATTTTTCCTAAAAGAGAAAGAGCGAGAGAGAGAGAGAGAGAGAGAGTGAGAGAAATCTTGAATTGAAAACACTGCTGTGAGGGTTCCTTTCTCAGTGATAGATACCAAAATTTTCCTTTCTTACATTTTTGAACTACCAATGTGTAAAGGTCATAAGAGCTGTGTCAAAAGGGGACCAGGATACCACTCATGATTGGAGAAGACCTTGGCAATATTATCTATATCATAGAGATTTCTCAGGCATGAAAGCTGTGAGAATTGAAGAGTCATAGAGGTTTTAGCAAGGTTCAGAAAGGCCACTAAGACCAGACTACTTAAAGAAGTGTTTCCACCAGGAAGGCCCTGGAAAGTCATTGGATGGAGCAGCAAGCCTAAAGTTTTATTTGCAGTGGAGACTCCAGTATGCTGTAATGCATATCCATGGATGAAAAAGCCACTGAGTATCGATGGATGAAAGCTGAAGACACATAATAGAACCGACCCAAGTGAAAAGACTTGAGGGTTTTGGAGCTCAGATGACTCTGTTTGTGGAGCTTCAGGGCTTAGTGTCTGCTTTACTAAATTTTGGTCTTTCTTTGGATTAGCTTATCATGTGATACCCCATTTCTCTCTATTGATTGGAGATTTTTACTGTGTGTCAATGTGTGGTGGTGAAAGCAAATAGCTTGATTTTTAATATTACTGGGATACACGGTTAAAAAATTGCCTTGAGACACAGATTTTTTTTTAAAATAGGGTTTTGGCTATTAAAGATTATAGATACGCACTTCTAGTTCATATCCATGACAGAATTAGAACTAGAAAAAAGGACAATTAACATTGTAGCCTCTGTTGATGAGAACAGAAGGGCCTAGGGAAGTTCTAATTGGACTGTTTTTAAATAAAGGTAATAGATACAAGTTATAAAAACAGATATTAAAGGATCACCTCAGTCTTGCATTTTTGAGATAAAAAGATTATGTTATGTTTGTGTCAAATTGACAAAACACGGAATTGTGAGGTTTACATGATTTAAAATCATTAGGAAACACTGTTTTTAATGACCGTGTGGGTCTTCCAGAAATAATTTTAATAGCAGGGAAGACCCACCCTTCATGTGGGATGTCACTTTGCCATGGTCTAGGATACTGGAGTCAAAATAAAGATCACATGGCCTGCATGTACACACTCATCTTCCTCTTCTTCCTCACTGTGGGTGCCGCTTGATCAGCTGTTTCACACTCCTGCCAGTAGGCCTTCATAATCATGAGCCATTAAACTTTGAGCCAAAATGATCTCTTCCTTTCATGAGCCAAAATTATCTCCTCCTCCCTTAACTTGCTTTTATTGGGATTCTGGTAGCAAGAATTAGTACAGTCATATGGGCTGTCTTTCTTACTTTCTTCCAAGGGATCATTTCACTTATATTTGACAAAATTTTGATTTAGAGACCTGCCGTAAGACAATCTTGGGGCGTCAACAATTGGCTATGTGCAAAGCTGACTCAAACCCCTAGTTTCATAATACTGCAATAGGCTCAGGCTAGATATGGTCCCTTGTCTTTTGATCTCTTTTCTTTTCTATTTTTTTAATTAACTTTAGTTTTAAAATTTATTCACTTTACATCCAATGGTGCCCCCCTCCCTCTTTTACTCTTAGTCGCATCTTTCCTCCTTCTTCCCCCTCATCCCCTTCTCCATTTCTCAGAAAGGGGTGCCCTCCTCTCATACCATCTGAGCCCAACCTATCAAGTCTCATTAGGACTCTTTGCATCCTCTTCCTCTATGACCTGGTAATGCACCCCCACCAAAGAAAAGTGATCAAAGAGTAGGAAACAGAGTCCATCTCAGAGAAAGCCCCTGTTCCTCTTACTAGGGAACCCACCTGAAGACTGAGCTGCCTATTAGCTACATCTGAGCAGGGGTCTAGGTCTTCATGCATGGACCTTGGTTGTTGCATCAGTGTCTGTAGGCCTCCAAGGCCCCAGATATGTTGGTTCTGTTGGTCTTCTTATGGAGCCTCTAGCTGCTCTGGGTCCTTCGATTCCTTCATTTTTTCCTACCACTCCCTGTGCTCTGCTCAAAGTTTGGCTGTGAGTTTTAGCATATGCTTTGATCCCATATTTGGTGGAGTCATTCAGAGGACATTTATGGCAGGTTCCCATTCTAGTCCCTCTCTTCCACTGTTTTCAGTGTCTATTCTATTTATCCTTCTGAAAGAGAATTAGGCATCTTCCCTAGGTTCCTACTTGTTATTTAGTGTCTTTAGGTCTGTGGATTGTAGTACAGTTATCCAGTATGGCAAATATCTGTGTATATTTCTGGTTCTGGGTTACCTCACTCAGGATGATCTTTTGTAGTTCCATCCATTTGCTTGCATATTTCATGTTTTTCTTGTTTTTAATAGCTGAATAGTGCCCCATTGTGTAAATTTATTACAATTTTTGTATCCATTCTTTGGTTGAGAGACATCTAGGTTGTTTTGAGAAATTAAACTCCAACAAACCAAATACTCCAGTTAAAAATGGAGTACACAACTAAACAGAAAATTGTCAACAGAGGAATATCAAAAGGCAGAGAAATATTTAAAGAAATGCTCCACTTCCTTAGTCATCAGAGAAATGCAAATCAAAACAACTCTGAGATTGCATCTTAAACCCATCAAAATGGCTAAGATCAAAAACTCAAATAAGGGTACATGCTTTCAATGTTGTGGAATAAGGAGAACACTTCTCCATTGCTGGTGAGAGTGCAAACTTGTACAACCACTTTGGAAATCAATCCCTCACTTTCTCAAACAATTGGGAATAGTACTGCCTCAAGACCAAGCTATACCACTCCTGGGTATGTACCTGAAAGATGCCCACCATACAGCAAGGACATTTGCTCAACAGTGTTCATAGCAGCTTCATTCATAATAGCTAGATTTTGATATCTTTTCAATGACTAGTTCACAAATTGTGCAGAACTTTTTCTTTGTTCCCATCATTCGATTAATACATTTTAGCTCTCTGTTGGGTGCACGGCTCTGACTTTTATAAGTGTTCTTAGAAGTGGGCTTTTTTTTCAATCATCACTTTGGTTAAGGAACATAAGGGAACATGGTCTTCAAAATCCTAAAATTTATAAAAAGGTTCTCTAGACTTTTTCATCTTCATAAGTAACTAAACTGTGCTGGGAACCAAACTCAGGGCCTTCTCTCTGATTATGCCACAAGCACAACCCATCTATTGCATTGCTCTTTTGCATGTCATAGTACATTTCTTTTTTGCATGTGATAGTCCTTTCTCTTCTCTATTTTCTTGACCTAGAACTTAGATTTTGGAATCTCTTTAGTATCACATCCATAGTATCATTAATTTGATACAAACCTGGAAGGTTTTGGTGGTAGGATTAATTCTTATGGAAGACAGAGAGAGAAAGATATAGATAGATAGATAGATAGATAGATAGATAGATAGATAGATAGAATATACAAGCATGTGTCCAAAGGAGTGAATCAATTCCATCCCACGTTCTGTTCTTTTTAGCACCATTCTTTTAAATTTTTAAAAATTTACTAAAAAATAAACAAAATCATCACACACTCACATTAATCAGATTCAAAGTTTATACTTAGTAAACTTATACACAGCTAGAATTAGCATTCAGAGCACAAGCTGTAGAACTTCACAGCAAATTTTTCATTTTCATTATCTATTTTTTTTTCATTTTTCTAATTCACAAAAACTAAAAAAAATGTCATGATAAAAATAAAACTAATAAAAATAAACAACATTATAGCTTCAGTTGATGAGACCAGAAGGGCCTAGGAATATTATGATATTATTGTTTTAAAATAAAAGTTATTGACATAAGTGACAAAAAGGATAGGAAGCTAAGAGCTTTTCTAATCCTAACTCATGTTACTTATGTAGATTAAAATGTTTTCCTGGTTTGGGCACAGTGCTGTTTCAGGATAGGTTTAAGCAGCAGGAACTTCATTTCTATTGGGTAATATCTTCTTTTTTCACAACTATTTCAGACATTGCTTTGTTCAGTTCAAAGTGTACTGGCATGGTGTTCCTCCCATATTTGTTATTTCTGGACCACAGAGATGAGAAGTGACTGTACAGGCATCTGAAAGGTAGAAAGAAATCACAGTGGTATTATACTTTTTCCTTTTGCTAATTTTGTTATCAATATCTACAATGGTTAATACCATGAACTTGAGCATATCTTCACTTACTTAAGATATAAGACTCTGAACATGTCTGTGAGGTATCATCTAGGTTAGGTTATTTAAACTGGGATGACCCAGTTTAACTGTGAGCTGCAGTATGGAATGGGGTAGATTCTTGGACTGAACAGACAGAAGAAAATTAGATGACTGTGAGCATTTATCACTCTCTTTTTCCTGGCTGTGGTCACATTTGACCAGATTCCTGTAGCTCCTGTTGCCATGACCATGACTTCTTTATCATGAGGAACTATAACTTAGAATCATGAACCAAAAAAATGCTCTTCCTTCTTCAAGTTGCTTTTGTCAGGATATTTTGTCTCAACAATGAGACAAGTAACTAATACAGTATCTAAAACTATTTCACCAAGAAAAAAAAAACAAAACAGTTTTCCCTCATTTTCCATTTTCACAGATAAAGAACCAGGAACAGAACATTTGTTACTACTCTCAGTGATACGTCTAGCAAATGATAAAGGCTAGATGCAAATTCAGTTCCATCTGTCACAAAAGACTGCCTTTGAACACTGTTCTAAATTATCTTCTATCCCATAATTGAGACTGCTGGACTTTGTATAGAATTGGTATTCCTGTAGCAGCTGGGAAACAGCTTATTCTTCCCACCCAAGAACACAATGTGATTACTGAGAAAGGGAGTGAGTGAAATGAAGTCAATGTCCTCAGGTACTAAGCCTTCCTTCTGTGTGACTTATTTACTGAATGAACTGGGTAAGGTAGAGTATAATCAGAAAACAATTTTAATTATCTTCACAGCTATGTTTTAATTTCTGTATTTTATGGATTGTATTCCATTCCATATTATTTCTGTATTACCACATAGCAAATTTTCAGAAATTAGCAGCTTAAAATTATAAATATGAAGGTTAGGAAATATCTTAGTTAAAAGTGTTTGCCTCACATGCTAGAGGGCATGGATTTGGATCTCCAGAATTCATGTAAGAAGCCAAGTGTGGTGGTATGTTCTGAAGAGACAGCAACAGGTAAGTCCCTGGAGCTTTCTGACCAGATAGTCTAGCATAATTGGTGAAGTCCCATGCCCATGAATGACGTTATTTTAAAACAAATTCGATAGGTACCTGCAGACATCCTTCCAAGGTTATATCCTAACCTCCATACACAGGTATACAGAGATGCAAAGGAGCATGAAGACCCAAGGAATACACACAGAGAGACACAATGCTCTCTCACAAACACAAAGACACAGTCACACACATGCACCACCACCACCAAAAGAAAAAACAAACAGAGACAGGCAAACCATTATCTTATTTTCTGAAGGTTAGGAATCTGACTCCAAGACTTTCTTAGTGTTGCATTATTATGAAAGATAGAGACATAACTACCTGGGGACTTGACTGTGCTTATAAAACTCACTTCTAAGATGGGAGAATAACATGTAGGTAAATGTCCCACTTTCTCATGGTAGGGAAGTAGATGCCGACTGTATTCAAGTCTCTGCAGCTGTTCTCACTAGAATGAATGACGTGAAAAAGAAGACAAAGAGTCTAGGTAAGTTTTTTTTTTTTTTTTTCTTCATGATGGATAAGGCTCTGTTACCTTTGCCTTGTATCATTCATTACAGAGTTCAGTGATCATCACCAACACTGGACACTAGATCCAAGAGTAACTTGAGCCTCCTTCTTCCTCTGGTACCAGCATTCTTAAGCAGCTCACTCCCCCCCCCATATTTGTGATCAAAAATAATAAAATAAATCTTAAAAGCGACAGAATATTTGAAATTATTTTCAGTGAGTGCAACTGAAATAGACTATAGTCTACCTTCAGTGAATGTGTAGGGGTCTAGGACCAGTCCATGCTTGCTCGTATGTTGCTGGTTCAGTCTCTGTGGGTCACCATGGTCCCAGGATAGTTGACCCTGTAGCTCTTCTTGTGCTGCTCTTGACTCTTCTGGCTCCCTCTATCCTTCCCCTAACTCTTTAACAAGACACCTGAGTTCTGCCTAGTGTTTGTGACTCTCTGCATCTGTTTCTATCAGCTGCTGGATGAAGCCTCTCAGAAGACAGTTATACTAGGCTCCTGTCTGCAAGCCTAGCAAAGTATCAACACCTGTTAGTGACAGGTGTTGGCTCTTTTCCACAGCATGGTTCTTAAGTTGGGACAGTCATTGGTTTGCCATTTTCTCAATCTCTGTTCCATCTTTATCCTGTACACTTCTTGTAGGCAGGACAGATTTTGGGTCAAATGTATTATGGGTTGGGGTGTCCATACCCAGGTCAAAGATATAACTTCTGGGATTCTGCAAATAAGTGGATTGTGTTGTCTTTTGGAGGAATATGGGAGATTTTTTGGGACTTTAGACTAGAAAGGTAGTTGAGTGCTATAAGCAGAGTTTAATAGACTTTTGTCTGAGAAGCCTGGAAGACAGTATTGAGGAGAATAATTCAGACTGTGAAGGTTTGCCAAAGAGCTTTCAGAGTATTAGGAACTGGGATAGAAGTCACTCATGTGATATTTTTCCAGAGAATCTGACCATGTCTAAAGAGCTTTTCTGAAAGTGAATTAAAAGGTAATGAACTTTTTTTTCCCTTTTTTTTCAGCAGAGGGAATTTCATGAGAATATCAAATGGAATCTGTGGCACTATTACTACTGACTTCCCTTGTGTAGGTATACAATTAAAAGAAAAAAATGGGGCAGAATGAATTATAAAATGTACAGTTTGGAGAGAAAATAAGCACTGGGAAGCTTAATGGTATAGCCAGGGCAGGGGCCAAAAGAGAGAATGTAGTTGTTAAGAGGAATAGTCCCTGAATGGGGAAACCTGCCATGCACTAGAACAACAGGGACAATGCACTTTGGGCAAGACTACTACACTCAGCTATGCTTCAAGCTTGGGAAAGAGGTTTTTTTTTTTTGTCATTAGAAAACAATAACAAACAAAGGCTGACCTGAATATGATTCAAGGTGGACAGAGTTTATCCCAAACTGGCAGACAAATCAGGCAGTATCATCCACATGATCCTGGCTTTTCATCACATGAAAGAGGAAAGGTGGGAAGGTCTTGGATTCTTCACAGCTTCAGAGAGATACTGTGTCCAGGCAGTGTGTGGCCAGGGGCTGTCTGTGAATACCCTCAAAGGGTACTAAGCTCAGAGAGTCTAACACATGAAGTCGTGAAAGCAAAACCTGAGTTATAATGGATATCTCAAGATGTTGGGGGGCTACTAAAGCTACAAGATATTATGTAAGGAGACATGCATACATGGAAAATAACTAGCCCAAAACAGAGAAGTATATCATAGACAGCAAAAGAAGAAGAGTGGAGCCATGAAAGCCCTTTGCTACTAAAGCTCAGATACTAGATGTAGAGAGTTATTCAGATTTGCTGTTTGACCTGATTGCTTTTGGTCTCGTGTTGGTCCAGTATTTTCTTATTCTGCCCACTTCTCCACATTCTTCCTTTTTGAAATGGTAATGTATGTTCTATGACAATGTATGCTAGATTATATGTAATTTGCTTTTGTTAATTTACAGAGTGTTAGAGTTAAGAGATTACCATAAGTCTCAGTCAACAGTGTTGGGACTAAAATCCTATGGGCACTTTTAAGCTTGTACTAAATGAAGCTTGCATTATGATGGCCATGAGTCTTTGGGAGCCAGGAAATGGAATGTGATAGTTTGAGTGAAAAGTATCTTCAATAGGCTCAAGTATTCGAACACTTGGTTTCCAGCATGTTGATAGACCTTTAGGAGATGTGGACTTGTTGGAAGAAATAAGTCACTGAGAATGGCTTTGAGACTTTGATGCTAACTCCACTTCTCTCTCTTTCTGTGCTTTGTGTCTGTAGTTAGAGATGTGATACTGCAGCTTTCTTCTCTGGCATCCTTCTGCCATGCCTCCCAAACATGATGTACTCTTCTCCTTCTGGAACTCTTAGCCAACACAAACCCTTCCTTGCCATGGTGCTTTATCAGCAATAGAAAAGTAACTCATGCCATGATTAATTTGTAAGGTCGGAGGCTTTAAAATGTTAACTGAATTAGCATTTGTCCTTGAAATGGGGCTGAGAAATTTTACCTCTGTGATCCAGAGCAACAATGCTTTGTTTTCAAAAATTCACAACACAATTAGTAATTTTAGACTTCAGTTTGATTGTGGGTCTGAATATGATTGGAAAGTATAAAACTGTGCCTTCAGAAATCTCAGCTCTATTCTTATCTGCACAGTGATGTCTTGGCAAAAATTATCTCTCTCTTTTTTTTTCTTTTTCTGAAGAGCCCTATTGACTCTTTCAAAAAGCCTGGTTTCATCTCTGGCCGTGGTGTATTCACACACATTCATTATTGATAGAGTACTTAGCCCTATGGCCTCCAAACACTTTCCCAGGCTGAAACCCATTACTTGGCTTGTTGTGTTCACTTTTCTGATACAAATTAACTTTTCAGGCTGTCAGGAGAAGGCAGTAGTAAATTCAATGTCCTGCCAATGCCTTGGAACTTTAATTCCACTTTCCTTCTGAGATATGGAACCAAGTATACAATTTATGGACAACTGTGTATATCTTTCTTTGTGAGCTAAAATACTGCAGTGTTCTGTTTGTGAGCCTCTTGTGGCACTTCTCTCTGTATTATAGATACGTCTTCATTTGGTTTAGCTCTCTAAATAACATTAATGTTTCTATATTTGCATCTCTATTATACAATCATTTTTCTACTCCATTTTTTGAACTCAGATGCACTGCAATAGTTGTAAGGAGCTGTTATCACAGAGGTTGGGAGATGGCTTAACAAAAGACAGTTGGTAAGCAAACATGAGGTTCTGAGCCCAGATTCCCAGTCCTCGTGTAAAGGATAGGCATGCCAGCATGTATCCGTAACCCAAGCTCTGAGGGGACAGAGATGGGCAGAGCCAATCTAGCCAAAGTGGTGAACTTTAAATTTATTGCAAGACCTTGTCTCAAAAAATAAGATGGAATACATTGAGGAATACACCCGAGCATTGATCTCCAGCCTGTACCTGTGCATGCGTGGATGAACATATCCACAAAACCAACGTGGGTAAGCAGATGAATGAATAACAAGATGAAGTATTATGAAGTTAAAAATAAAATCTTCGCAAGCCCACTCCACACCTCACATTTCCTTTGAGTGTAAATTTTATCTCCTTCAGTTCTTCCTGAAGACATCAGAAAGCCCAGCCATGAAGTGAACCACAGATGATCACACGCACACACACACATACACACTTGTTATCAGGTGGCTTACACTAGGTTAGATGGACTCTTTTTAAAATTTGGAATGGTGAGGTAGTGACTGTTTGGCTATCTGGCTGGATGTTTAAAATGAGGTACTGATATACATATCTTTCAGGGACATGATTTAAGGATGAATAGTAAGAACAAAACGGGAAACATATCTCTCCTTGAGGGAATGTTTCCTTTGGTTCTTAAAAACATTGTAGTTCTTGATAAATCACCAGTTTTGTTTTGTTTTGTTTTTTTTATTCTGATCTGTGCATTTATGCTCTGGCACTTGGGAAATCTCTATGCAGGTCTGCTTCAATTTAATTCCTTTGTTCATTTTTGTCTTAGCTGGACAGTCACTTTCTTTACACTTTATTAAGCCTTCATTGTCACATTCATTCCTTCCATTCTATTTTCCTCATGCCATTTAACATAATATGAAGCTTACAGTTTTGGATTTTTACTTGTTATTATCAGATTCTCTTACTAGAAATTGTCAAGTAAAAACAGCAACCTCCCCTACTTGGCTCACCACTGTTTTCCCAACGCTGTACAATATCAGGTCTGTGAGAGCTAAATAAAGTAGTATTTGGATGTAATTCTTATAGGTCTGACTTTATATGAGATGGAATTGGCCATATTCTGTAGCTAGGCAGGACTTCTAGTACAGGGAGAGAGACACCAACCAACCCACAGAAGCCTCAAACTAAAATTTGTCTTACCTACAAAATATGCAGGGATAAATGGTGCAACAGATACCGAGGAGATGGCTCACCAAAAACTGGTCAAACTTGAAACTCACCCCATGGAAGAGACTCAACTACTGACACTATTAATGATACTTTGCTATCCTTGCAGACAGGAACCTAGCATAACTGTCACCTGAGAGGCTTCATTCAGAATAATGGAAACAGATACAGAGACCCACAGGCAAACATTAGGCAAAACTCAGGGAGTCTTGTTAAAGAGTTAGCAGAAGGATTGAGGGAGCTGGAGGGGTCAAAAACACCACAAGAAGACCTACAAAGCCAACTAACCTGGACTCATGTGTTCATAGAGACTGAACCAGTATCAAAAGAAAATGCATAACTGGTCCTAGACCTCCTACATGCATGAAACTGCTGGGTTTCTTGGTCCTCAAATGGGTGCCCTAACAACTGGAGCAGGAGCCATCTCTGACTTGGCCTCTGTTGCTGCTCTCTGGATCACGGTCCCCTAGCAAAGCTAACTTCTCTTGCCTCAGTGAAAGAGGAGTCACTTAGTACTAATGCAACTTGATTGCCATGGTGACTTGGTACCTTCCAGGGGTTGGGTATAGGGGAAGTGGGTGGGACTTGGAGGAGAAGAAGAAGTGGGGCTGCAACTGGGATGTAAAATAAACAAATAAATGAATGGGGAGAAAGTAGCATTTGGACAAAAAGATAGATGAGTATTTCCTCTATTTTCCATAATTTTAAAGAGACTCTTTTTAATTTCAACCATAATAATGATAACATCTAGGTGCGGGTACCTATAGGGGTTATGATGGCTCATAGCATTTCACTCGGTCCTGGGATGTTCCTCTTTCAGTTCTTCCCGCAGCCTTATACGTTGCTGCACATGAAGGAAGATCTTACTTCTGTCCCTAACCAGTTCTTACATCTGCTCATCCTTTGTCTTTCAAATCTACCCCTCTGGTAGTCATTCCCACCTGTAGGTTAATGCGGAATCATCCCACATTTCTCTTTATTAATGTGTCCTTTCAATCACGAATCACCTTTAATACACTTAAAGTGTTTTCAAATGGTAACAGTGAAGGTACTGGTTAATTTTGGTCTAAAATCTCTCTTATGTAATAGTTAGAAATACAGGTCCATTGGTATAGGTATCTTGAAATAAATGTTGAAAGCTTTCCAAGAGAGCCTCAGCAGGTAACACATGTGCCTCCCAGCACATATGCCACCCAGGAAGGGAAGAGATTTCAGTCTTCCAGAATCCCAGAAGTTCTCCGAGGTGTGAGGTACAGAAATGCCAACATGTTAAGCATGAGGCTCATCTGTGCAGCACATTTGGTCCTCCTGTTGATCTCTTATTGTCAGTAAGAAGCCTGCAGATCTCAGGGAAGAGGAGTGGGAGTGCATTGTTCATTTCTAAGGTACTGAGGGTGCGGGGGCTGGACGTGCTGTGGAGCAGGCTCCAAGTGAGTCATATGCCTGTTAGCAATGTTCCTTTGAATCTGCTGCTGGTGTTTCAGTCTCACATTCTTCCTATGTACCTTTGCAGTAGCTCATATTCATAGAAGGCTCGAGAGATCAATGATCAAAAGTTTGAGTCAAGCCTCAAAAGATTATATAAGGAAATAGTATAGTGTTCATATTGTCACTTTGTTTAGGAAAAAAGAAGAAAGCATCACCGAGTGGCAGAATGGGCTGAGCAACAGTTTTAAACTAAAATGGGCTGTAATTAGAATATTAGATTAGACTTCACTAGAGGTGAGATATTGAACAAGAGCCCTCATTTCCCTTTAGGCATTGATGTTCTTTCTGTTAAAACAGTAATGATATTCCATCCCTAAATAACATTACTTATAGGAACAATAGAATAAAAACAATGCAGAACCTTTTATCATAATACTTATCTGACTATCATATGTAACCCATTTACTTGGGTAAAGATCTTTAACAATAATAGTCATGATAGGTAATAATATCTTATTCTTGAGCACTTATTTTACACAAGTACTGGAATTACTTCTTTCTTGTTGGAGCAGATATGGTCAGACTCATTTTCTATCTGTACTGAAAGCTACTTTTCTTAGGTTCTTTTTAAACTAACCACAACATGTGATGTTCTCTCTAACGAGTTAGATTCAGAGGTCTGGAAATAAATTCTGGAAAACCTCTTTACTCCTTGGAATTTCTTTGTTTTCTGCTTAAGAGTAAACATAAAACTATAGTGAAACAGCCTTCTGACTTTTATGAGGAAACTGTAAGAATACACGACTCTGACAGCTGGCAATGGAGTTGGTAGGCAAAGCCACCGTGGGCATTGTGGAGCATACACATCATCCCTGAGACACTTAACTGCAGACTGACTCCAGGGTATACCTTTTCATGTTTAGTTAAACCTTTATTTTATTTTGTTTTTGTAATTGGTTTTTATATGCATGCAGGCATATTCATATCCAAACAACATATGTGTATTATTTCTTATCAAATTTGATGTTATTGTCTTCCAGTATTTTTATTGGCAATTTGAAAAGGTTAGGAAACATGTCCATGTCAACATGATGCCATTACCCAGTATATGTAAAGCAAGAATATACTATAAGCTTTAACTAGAAAAATATAAAATTAGAATGATATTACTAACTACTTCAAAAGCTCTTCATATGACTATTCTATTCTACATATTTCTTCTGATTACTTTTTTTGAAGAGGGGTAAAATTTCATTTTTTTATTTTTATTTTCATTTCAATTTATTAATTATATATCCCTATTGAAGACCCTCTCAATCCCTCCCCGTCTCACTCTTCCTTCCTTCCTTCCTTCCTTCCTTCCTTCCTTCCTTCCTTCCTT